>NW_027331510.1:910000-940000 GCF_022965805.1 Primulina eburnea | reverse complement strand
GGTCTCAACCAACAGACAATCGCCATTTTATGAACCCTACGCATATCAACGAAAAATCCCAGCGACCTCGCAGCATGCAAAACACCACGCCAGTGCATGGGCTTAACAGTAGACGCAGCGTGAGCGAGACGTAAATAGGACAAAATCTGTGACTTAACAGTCTCCCCAGAAATGTGCAAATGACGGTGTTTCGCATCATTCCTAGCTGTCCAGAGAAACCATAAAACAATGAAAGGCAAAAACTCCTTCACGTGGCCTCTAGGTGTCCACCCCGGATTCCTCTTCCAAGCACTAAGGAAGAGTCTGAAATCACTAGTAAGGGGAATACGGACATGAAAAACAGCCCCAAAAAAATGCCATACAGATCTGGCAATAGGGCTATCAATGAAAATGTGCGTGAATGTCTCAGGCATCTCACAACACTGACATTTAGACGCCAACTCGAAGCCACGACGCTGAAGAACATCGTCAACTGGAAGCCATTGATGCCAAAACTTCCATAGGAAGAAAGACATAGTGGGCCTCAGCCAACTGCCCCAGCAAGGAGTGAATATATCAGAAACTTGGTCTCTCAGCCGGACAAGCTCCCATGCAGATTTTAGCGAAAAAACACCGTCAGAACTATGCACCCAAATAGACAAATCGGGCTCACCCAAAGCAATAGGGATCAGAGCAATAGTCTCAGCAACAGAGGGAGGAACAACTGAACAGAGGAGATCAAACTCCCAAACCCCATCTGAGATAAAATGAGAAACACGGACACCCCGATCCCCCCGAACCGGTAACTGACTAGATAACGGAACCTCCCCACACCAGATATCATCCCAAAAATTAATATCTCCCATTCCAACTCTCCATCGAATGCCAGATTCAGCACGAGGCCTAATCTTAAGCAAACGACGCCAAGTGGGAGAAATGAACCCAGCTGATGAAACAGAAGATGGATGCACCAACTGGCAGTATTTTCTCATCATGAATTTGGCCCATAGGGATGAACCTTGACGAAAACGAAACCATAATTTAATGGAGAAGCTTTCAACAATATCCTTGAGCCTGCGAAAACCAAGACCCCCTTCAGAGACAGGAAGACATGCACGAGACCACCTCGCCCAATGCCATTTCTTATCCAAGGGTCTGGACCCCCACAAGAAACCATTGAAAACTTTCTCGAGCCTCTCCATAACTGCCAGAGGTGGCTGGACTACCTGGAACATGTAAAGGGGAACCGAAAGGAGAACACTCCTAAGGAGGGTCATACGACTCCCCGGGGAAAGAGTTTTAAGCTCCCAACCCTCCAACTTCTTACTCACCATCTGAACAAGGGGATCAAAAAGAGAGCAAACTCTATTCCCACGAAACAAAGGAACTCCGAGGTATTTGATAGGAAGATGACCCTCCCCAAACCCAGTGATACGAAGGAGACGGGAACGAGTACGACCAGAACACCTCGGAGGCAGAATAATCACACTCTTAAATGCATTCACCAACTGCCCCGAGTAGTTTTCATAGTGATGCAACAAATCCATTAGACTTTTCATCTCACGGGTCCCACCAGTGGCAAAAATAATGATATCATCAGCATAAGCCAGGTGGGAAAGAGGGAGATCACAACCAGAGCGGTACCTAATCGCAGGATACTGACGATAAAGACGATCAAGCCCACGCGAAAGGTACTCAGCTCCCAGAATGAAAAGAAGAGGGGACAAAGGGTCCCCCTGCCGCAGACCCCTAGTGGATCCAAAGAATCCGGTGAGTGAACCATTGATATTAACTGAAAAAATGGCAATGAGAAATGCAGGCAGATATCATCGACACAACCTGCTCTGAAAAACCATAATGCCTCAAAACATCCAACAGAAAAGACCATTGGACTCTATCATAGGCTTTGGCCATATCCAATTTCAAAATAACATTGCCACCACGGGTGGGGAGAGAAAGACTATGAGTAAGCTCTTGAGCAAGGAGGATATTATCCGAAATCACCCGCCCTGGAACAAAGCCACTCTGATTCCACGAAACAAGCCTCTCCGCCACCACCTTCAATCGAGAATATAAAAGCTTGGAAATTATCTTATTGGTCACATTACACAAGCTGATAGGACGAAAGTCCGACCAAGCCTGAGCACCCATGACTTTGGGAATCAATGTGATCGTGGTGGCAGTAAACCCCTGTGGCATGTGACTGCCCCGAAAGAAATCAAGAACCGCATCCAAAACATCCTGATGTACAATCTCCCAGCAATGCTGAAAGAAATCCGAAGAGAAACCATCAGGCCCCGCCACACTATCACGGTGTATGGAGAAAACAGTCGCCCTCACCTCTTCCAAAGAAGGGGGGGCAGCAATATTGGCGTTCTCCAAATCCGAGGGTTTAGGGTTTCGGGTTTCGGGTTTCGGGTTCGGGGTTCGGGGTTCGGGGTTTAGGGTTTAGGGTTTAGGGTTTTTTTTTTTTTTTTTTTTTTTTTTTTTTTTGTGAACGCCGCCAGAGTGGCGGGGGGTTTGGCAGACCCCTACCTGTAAATAAATGAAACACAAAAATGTCGTCCGTACAAAGAAAAAACACCTAAGTGAGAAGGGGGACTAGACCAAGACCTCCTCAAAAGGCTAAGCGCAAATGTAAACAGTAATACGCAAATCAAAAATCAAATACTACAAGGGTCACTCCAGTGCAAGCAAAATGACCGCCAAAAGACATGAATAACTATATATCTAGAGACAAAAGTAGACTCCAGGGAGGCGTATGTTCCCGCCAGAACACCCGGAAAAGTGGAAAAAACGACAGTAGTAAACCAATGTGCTGAAGGCAAGCATCTAAATCTCCAGCATCCATGGGTCCAAATGGGTGACCTAACTAAATCCCGTCGTGGTGGCAATGGGTGTCTGGTCCCACCTAGGAGGCCAAGATGTCCTCCCGAAGTAGTGCGTCCGGCGTCTGAGGCCCGCCAGAAAGAGACGCACAAGGATAAAAGCAGGGGAGGGCCTGAGATGACAGGCCAGCCCAAAGACTAAAGAGTAAACCTGAGTGACAAACGTCAACATATGTCCAAGAGAGGCAACCGAGAGAGCAGATCTAAACAGAGAGACACACACACGCAAACTCACGGACGCACGCACACACACACGAGCACCAACGCACAAAAGGGCTCACGCACGCACGCACACACGGATGCACACGAAAACCAACACAAACAAGAGCCCACTCACGCACGCACACACACGAGAGCCGACGCACACAATAGCTCACGCACGCACACACGGAAACACACGAAAAACCAACGCAAACAAAAGCCCACTCACGCACACCCAAACGCACGCAAAGAAACGAGTACTCAAGCACGCACGCACGCACTCACGCCCAAACGAGCGTACCCATACAGACGCATGCACGCGAAAGTAACAACACACGTGCCCACTGGCGAAAACAAAGGTACCTATAGAGATTTTTTTTTTTTTTTTTTTTTTGGCCGATTTTTTTTTTTTTTTTTTTTGGCCGATTTTTTTTTTTTTTTTTTTTTTTTTTAAGAGAGCCTGGAACGCAGGTACGGCAGCCCAGAATGGTCCGAGCGAACGAGAGTCAAGATATGACTGGGGAGGGCCGGCCCTAGCGTGAAAGTGTATCGCCGAAAAGTATGGGCCTCGGTCGCTAAAGCATCCGCCACTGAGTTACCCTCCCGATAAATATGAGAAAAATGAACAGCACGCCCCCGCAAAAGACAGCGAATCCTAGAGACAATAAGGTCAAGAGCCCACTGACATCTACGAGAACGGAGGATCTGGAGGGAAATCTGGGAATCGGTCTCAATCCAAAGGGGAAAAAGGCTAAGGTCAGAACAATGAAGGAGTCCTCTCCAAACAGCCCACAGCTCCGCCCTGATGTTGGTCCCGACTCCGATGAACTCGCTGAACGAAAAAAGCACCTGCCCTGAAGCATCCCGAGCAACCCCTCCAACAGTAGACTCCCCGGGGTTACCTCTCGAACTGCCGTCTATGTTGAGCTTGAAGACCCCAGGAGGAGGTCTAAGCCATCTAACAATGGTCATCTTCAGCACGCGCCGAAAATGGACCGAGAGACCTATCTGTCTCGCCACTTGAAGATAGCCCAGCCAGTGCCTGGGCTTAACAATGGAAGCCGAGTGGGCAAGACGAAGATAAGATAAAACCTGATGCTTGACCGTCTCCCCGGAGATGGGTAAGTGACGGTGTTTCGCATCGTTACGGGCTGTCCAGAGGAACCAAATGACGATGAAGGGCAGAAACTCCTTCACGTGGCCCCCCGGAGACCAGTCGAGATTCCTCTTCCAAGAGCAGAGGAACAAATTGAGATCCCCAGTCGAGGGGATATGGAAGCGGAAAACGGCACCGAAAAAATGCCAAACATGGCGGGCAACGGGGCTGTCAAGGAAGATGTGCGTGAATGTCTCAGACAAACCACAACACTGACACTTGGAAGCAAGAGCCACGCCGCGCCGCTGAAGGACCTCATCAATCGGCAGCCACCGATGCCAGAGTCTCCAGAAGAAGAAGGACATGGTGGGTCTCATCCACCGTCCCCAGCAGGGGATAAAAATATCAGACGGAGGGCCACGATGACGAACCAGCTCCCAGGCTGATTTCGTCGAGAAAACCCCGTCCGAGCTGTGAATCCAACATGCAGAGTCAGGCTCACCCACAAGAATGGGGACCAAAGTGATGGCCTCCGCAACAGAGGGGGCAACAACAGAGCAAAGACGATCGTAGTCCCATGCCCCCTCAACGAAGAAACTAGAGACGCGGGCCTCACGGATCCCTCTAACCTCCCTCTGATCAGACAGAGGGGTATCACCAGTCCAGATATCATCCCAGAATGAGATGTCTCCGTGACCAATTCTCCAGCGAATGCCAGGCTCAGCGCGGGGCCGAATCTGTAAGAGGCGCCGCCAAGAAGGGGAGATGATCCCACGACATGGGACACGAGCTGGGTGCAGAGTCTTGCAGTACTTCTGCAGCAGGAACTTCGCCCAGAGGGAAGATCCCTGCCTGAATCTATACCACAACTTAATGGAGAAACTGTCCACAAGGTCTTTCAACCTGCGGAAACCCAGACCTCCCTCTAAGGGCGGGAGGCACGCACGGGACCACCGGGCCCAATGCCATTTCTTCTCCTGCGGGCGAGAGCCCCACAGGAAGGCATTGAAGATCAGCTCGATCCTCTCCATTATAGCCAGAGGTGGTTGGACCACCTGAAACAGATAAATCGGGATCGAGAGGAGGACGCTTCTGAGAAGCGTCATGCGACTCCCTATCGAGAGAGTACGAGTCTCCCATCCCTCGAGTTTTTTCCTGATCTGAAGCAGGAGGGGCTCGAAAAGCACGCATTTTCTGTGCCCCCGGAATAACGGTGCGCCCAGGTACTTCATAGGGAGGTGCCCCTCAGCAAACCCGGTGATGCGCAGGATGCGGGAGCGGAGGCGCTCCGGGCATCTCGGGGGCAGAATGACGGCACTCTTAACCACATTGACCAGCTGGCCAGAGCAGTTCTCGAAGTGCCACAAGAAATTTTTGATGCGCTTCATCCCGCGGGTGCCACCATTTGCGAAAATGATGACATCGTCAGCATATGCGAGGTGGGAGATCATGATGTCACAACCCGAACGGAAGCGGAGCTCGGGGTGCTGAGAAAACAGGCGGTTCAGACCCCGCGAGAGATATTCGGCCCCAAGAACAAAGAAGAGAGGGGACAGGGGGTCGCCCTGGCGAAGCCCCCTGGTCGAGCTAAAGAAACCAGCAGGGGTCCCATTGATGTTGACGGAGAACTTGCAGAGGGATATGCAAGTCGACACCATCGCCACCACCTGCTCAGAGAAACCGAACTTCCGGAGAACATCCAGGAGGAACGGCCACTGGACCCTATCGTAGGCCTTGGCCATGTCCAGTTTCATGATAACATTACCTCCCCGGGTGGGGAGGTTCAGACTATGAGTAAGCTCCTGGGCCAGGAGAATGTTATCCGAGATCAGTCTGCCCGGAACAAAACCACTCTGATTCTGAGAGATAAGGTCTCCGACAACGGTCTTCAACCTCGAATACAAGAGCTTAGAGATGATTTTGTTCGAGACATTGCACAGGCTAATGGGGCGGAAGTCCGTCCACGCATGTGCGCCCGCCACTTTGGGAATCAAAGTGATTGTGGTGGCGGTGAAACTCTGGGGGATCGGGGAACCATGAAAAAAATCAAGGACTGCATCAAAGACGTCCTGATGAACAATATCCCAACAGTGCTGATAGAAGAGCGAGGTGTACCCGTCGGGGCCAGCCACACTGTCCCTAGAGATAGAGAAAACCACAGCGCGCACCTCCTCCAGGGTGGGGGCGGCGACCATACTGTGGTTCTCAGATTGCGAGATGATAGACGGGAAGTCAGAGAAGTCTGGGCGGTCAAGCACAAAGGGGTCCCCAGTGAGGAGATTTTCAAAGAAAGCAGCCCCAGATTGCCGGATAAGCTCTGGGGACGTGAGACAAGTCCCGTTGTCCCAGATCCTGAAGATTTTGTTGGCCACGTGCTTTTTCTTAACCATATTGTGGAAGAGCTTAGTGTTCCTCTCCCCATCTTCCAGCCAATTGCACGCGGCTTTTTGCTTCCAAAAATCGGCCTCCATAGCCGTGACATTAGCCAAATCCGCGTTACACTTGGATAGGCTTTGCCAGGAGAGATCGCTGGGGTCATTCTCGCAGGCCACCTCTGCGAGTCGCACCAACTTCTCCGCCTCATTGATTTTGTCAAAGATGTTGCCAAAAACATCTCGATTCCACCATTTCAGATGGTTTTTAAGTCTTTTCAGCTTGGCAAAGAGGCGGAGCATACCAGTCAGGTGGCACGGCAAGTGCCAATTAAGCCTGACGGTTTGGAGAAAGCCATGATGGCGAATCCACATGCTTTGGAACCTAAAAGAGCTAGGTCCACGAGCGAAAATCGGAGCAGAGGCCAGGAGGGGACAGTGGTCAGAGACTGTGCGAGGGAGGTGTTGGATTCGGATGGAATGAAAGTGATCTCCCCAGTCTACTGAAACGAAGACTCTGTCGAGTCTTTTCCAAATGGTTTTATTGGTCCAGGTGAACGAGGACCCTTCAAACCCGGCATCGACTAATCCTGACTGGAGGATGAAGTCGTTGAATTCCTCCATAGGGAGGGATCGGCCTCCAGAGGTGCCAAGGCACTCGGAAGCATCCCTCACGACATTGAAATCGCCACCCACAAGCCAGGGGCCACTGGCTGGCTTAGCCTGTAGGAGTGAATCCCAAAGGTGACGGCGCTCGATGTGGTCGCACTTGGCATAGACAAAGGAGTAGAAGACGTCTGCCGGGAGAAAGGCAGCGGAGACGCGGAGGTGGAGGAACTGGTCGTGATCAAGCAGGCGCTCGACCTTGACGTCCTCCGACGAGAAGACCCAGATCTTATTATTGGAGTTGGAAATGACCTGGTGGAACCCTAACTGCGAGGTCATGAAACGATGATCCAAGACAGTCATGGGTTCGAAGACGGCCAAAATGTTGACACGGTGGCGATCCACTAAGGTGTGGAGCCTCTGGAGGGACTTAGTGTTACCTAGTCCCCTGATATTCCATAGGAGGCAATTCATGAGGAACGAGCAGTAGGAGATCTCGATCTGAGTCGAGGGGACCTAGCTCGACGCCTATTCTTCTTCGGTTGAAAGTCTCCCGATTCAGTTAGGCGTTTATTGACTTGGTTGGACATATCAGTGTCCTGGATGTCCCTATCAAAGTCTCGTCCATCACAGAACTCAGCACGATGCCCGTGGAGGTCAGGGTCTTCCCCAACAGAGGAGGTGGAAACAAGAGTGAAATCAGAGTGTGGGGGGCCTTGATGGTGGACGATCTCCTCGAGAGAGTAGGAGGAGATTTCGGGCGGAGAATTAGGATTAAAGAGAGCTCGAGATGACGGGAGAGAGACAGTCGGGATCGAGTGGCTACTGTGGTTAACCACACAGAGAGAAGTGTCAAGCACGGGGTCAATCACGGGGTCAACAATGAGAGGGTGCGGGGATCCAATGTCCTCCGCGCAGTCAAGAAACTGAGCAGCATCCTCCTCCTCCACCTCCTTGGCCCAGGGACGAGCTAGAGGGGCACATTTGATCGAGAGGGATGCCTGCGACGGACTAGGAAGGGTAGACTCACTAGCAGGAGTGAGCGGGATAGCAGGAGAAAGGTGCGAAGGCCCGAGAGGGGGATCGGGACCATGGCCCGTATCCTCAGACAGATGCTGAAGGACCTCGAAGGGGTTAGAGGTGGACGGATCATGTCTAGTGTGAGTCGGTCTCACATTGCGTCTCCTCCTGCGTTTAGCAGCCCTGTTTTGGGGAGGAAACGAGGCCTGAGGATCAGAGGAGGAGGTATGAGGGCCCTCCTCAGGGGGGGGATGAGTCGAGGGTGATGTGGAAGGGGTGGGGTGGGGCACCTTCCCATGGGCTCGAGGACGGGGGGGGGGGGGGGGGGGGGGGGCGAGGGTTTTTGCCATGGGAATAGCAAATCTCAGTAGAGTGTCCCAACATTTTGCAGTCCAGGCAGTATGAAGGGATTTTTTCATAGGTAACATTGATGTCCTGAGAGAAGTCACCCCATCCCACCCAGATTTGGTCCCAACGGGGTTCTAAGACATTAATCTCAACACAAACCCTAGCAAAAGCACCACGGGAAGTGTCAGCAGTGAAATCATCTATTTTGATAGGGTTCCCCACAAGTTTGGCAATGGCGAAAAGGCTTTTTTTGTCGTATAAGTGTAATGGCAGTTCGGGAAATCTGACCCAGACTGGTGCAATGGGCGATTCCGCCTGGAGTTTGAACTCCGGAGTCCACTTGGAGAAACAGATTCCAAGTGGACCCACAAACATGATACTCTTGGACCACAGGAGAGCGTAGTCAGATTCACAAGAGAGAATTATAACCAGGAAACCTTTGGGAAGAAATTTCAGGCTATAAGATGTGGTAAAACCTGCTTTAGAGAAAGCAGTAGCAATTAAATTGTTAGGAACAATGGATCTGTTCCCCGAAATTTTCCCAACCAGAGCAAACCTAAAAGGTTCGACCAGAGTAGAAATCATCTTGTCAGGAAATCGGATCCCTAATTTCCCATCAACCAAAGATGGCTCCGGCATATCCTCCATGGAGTTACGAATATCATCGAAACTTTTTTTTATCGATCGAGGTGAGGGAGGGGCTAAAGCATCACGAAACGACACAGCAGGAAGGGAAGGGGACGAACCTGGGAGAGAAGCTGCCGAGTTCGCAGCTGAGTTGACCCGTAGGGGAAGGCTAGGGCGAGTTGCTGAGTTGACTCGGACCGAAGCAAGCGGCGGACCACCGAGGGCCGGCGAGGCGGAGGGCAGCCTGGAACCAGGCTGAAAAACGGCAGACTCGGTCAGGGAAGTGGAACCGTGGGCGAGACTCGGTCGGTGACTCGGTATAAGGGAGGGAAATTGGGCGTTTTCAATCGGGACGGGCGATTCTGAAATTGAATGCAAAATCGGATTACCCATGCTTGGGACACCATTCGGTGTAAATGAATTGAAAATCGGAGACGAATTTGGCGGGCAATTTGAGGATAGAGTGATCGGAATTAGGGCTTGGGGCACGAAATTCGTAGATCCAAAATTCCCGCCGCCGGTGAACACGAACGGGGAAATTGATTGAGGGCTACTGATCGTCTTCTCGGGACGATTCCAGATCGGGGTCGGGCTCCCGGAGACGATGTCGGATACGGCCGGAAAAGACCCAAAAGTGGCCGGAAATCGCAAGGGTAGGGGCGGCGTCACTTTGGCGGAGGAATCGGACGGGTAAATCAACTCCGTTTGGCTTGAAATTTTTACAGTAGGCTCGTCTTGAGGAGACGAATCTAACGGTGTATCATTTGTGGGCAAACGATTCGGATTCGACGGAGACGAAGGGTTGGCCGGAAAATTCGAGTTTTTGGGTGGCGATTTGGGCGAGCAATTGACGTCGGATGAGGCTGATTTTTTGGTATGAAGATCGGCGAGGGGAGGCGGTTCAGATGGTGAAGTTGGCCGGCCGGGATCCGGCGGCGGCAGCATGGCGGTGGTTAGGGTGTGAATAGTGACGAATTAGTGTGTTTTTTCGCACCTTTTAGTTTGTTTTTTCCCAAAAGATTTGACCCCCCTAGGGTTTGGGGTTCGGGGTTCGGGGTTCGGGGTTCGGGGTTCGGGGTTCGGGGTTCGGGGTTTAGGGTTTAGGGTTTTGGGTTTTGGGTTTAGGGTTTAGGGTTTAGGGTTTAGGGTTTAGGGTTTTTTTTTTTTTTTTTTTTTTTTCCGGAAAACACCGCCGGATGCGGGGGGGTTAGGCAGACCCCTACCTGTTTATATCCACAAAATAGACAGTAACAAAATACAGAAGACAGAATAAAAACCTAAAAGAGGAGGTGGATAAAACCAAAACCTCCTCAAAAAGGCTAAAGCAGTAGAAACGAAAAAAACAAAGCACCTAGGGGAGTAAATACAGAAGCAAAACTAACCCTAGAATGCTACTGAAAAAACGCCAGAAACAAAACAAATACAATCAGCACTAATAACAACATGCTGAGGAAGACCAAATGATAACGGCGAGATGAACGCATAGTCAATGCAAAAGATCTCATCCCTGAGCTATCACCCTGGAGAATGCTATCTGTCAAAATGAATATAATCTGGTAGCTGGCAACTGTACCGAACCCTCCAGTCAAAAGAATGTCTGGCCAGGAAGTCACTATACGATGGCGATCCCAGAGCAAATATAGATCGCAATCCCGCCAGAACATAAGATATCCAACATATGAAGTAAAAGAACATAAAGCACAAGCCCATGAAGTAGAAGTCTGACGAACATGGCAAGAAACAGAGGATCATCCTGAAAGCACCCTGTGAATCCACCATGGCATCCAGCAAAAACCTCTACTATAGCTAATACGGCGAGCAAGGAGAACCAGGAGTAAACGCCCGCCAGAGACCATGAGTGGGTCAAAGGAAAGCACCACCAGAAACAGTGCAGAAACCCACTCCGAACAAACAAGAACAAACATGTCATGCGCAAGTGTCTGTAACCACTTGCACGGACCATATGAAAGTGGAAAACATCCAGCAAGAACAATAACCAGGACAAACACATCCTGTGCCAGTGTCTGGACCCACTAGCACAGAGAAAATGTGAATGACAAACAAATTCCCAGAGCAATATACCTGCAATAAAAATACATATATATATATATATATATAATATCCAACATATGTGATACAGAAAGAGATCCAAAAAGAGGAAAGGGCACAAATGGCTAAGAGTATCTATATCTAAGGTAAGGGAGCCCGGAACGATCCGAACGGGCAAGGATGGAGATATCTCTAGGTAGGGAAGGACCTAACTCTAAGGTATAATTCCTGAGTAAATGAGCCCTCGCCGCCAAGGCATCCGCCACCGAATTCCCTTCCCGGTAAATATGCGATAGATGAACTGAACGCCCCCTCATCAGCAAACGAATCCGTGTAACAATATGCTCAAGATCCCAAGTACACCGGCGGGAGCGAAGTATAAGAAGAGATATACGAGAGTCAGTCTCAATCCAAAGAGGGAAGAAATGAAGATCAGAAGAAATGAGAAGACCCCTCCAAATAGCCCAAAGTTCTGCCCGGATATTGGTCCCAACTCCAATGAACTCACTGAAAGAAACCAGCACCTGACCAGAGGAGTCACGAACAACACCACCAATAGTAGAAGCTCCAGGACTACCTCTCGAACTCCCATCCACATTCAGTTTGAAGCACCCAACCGGCGGTCTCAACCAACGGACAATCGCCATTTTATGAACCCTGCGCGTATCAACAAAAAACCCCAGCGACCTCGCAGCATGTAAAACACCACGCCAGTGCATGGGCTTAACAGTAGACGCAGCGTGAGCGAGACGCAAATAGGACAAAATCTGAGACTTAACAGTCTCCCCAGAAATATGCAAATGACGGTGTTTCGCATCATTCCTAGCTGTCCAGAGAAACCATAAAACAATGAAAGGCAAAAACTCCTTCACGTGGCCTCTAGGTGTCCACCCCGGATGCCTCTTCCAAACACTGAGGAAGAGTCTGAAATCACTAGTAAGGGGAATACAGACATGAAAAACAGCCCCAAAAAAATGCCATACAGATCTGGCAATAGGGCTTTCAATGAAAATGTGCGTGAATGTCTCAGGCATCTCACAGCACTGACATTTAGACGCCAACTCGAAACCACGACGCTGGAGAGGTTTAGGGTTTAGGGTTTAGGGTTTAGGGTTTAGGGTTTAGGGTTTAGGGTTTAAGGGTTTAAGGGTTTTAGGGTTTAGGGTTTAGGGTTTAGGGTTTAGGGTTTTTTTTTTTTTTTTTTTTTAACCAGAAATTTTATTTATATACAACAAAAGAGCAGTACAAAGAAAACCTGATGAGAGGGGGACTAGGCCAAGACCTCCACATCAAAGGCGAGACAAGCATAACATCATAACAAAATAAACGACATACTACAACAGGGCAACCCTACAAACATCAGAATAAAAAGCCAACAAACCAACGGGTGCCCCAGAATACATCAAGCATAAAAACAAAATGGTGGGCAAGGAGAACTCTGCAGTAAACACCCACCTCAAAGCATATCAACCTGAATCAGGCGGTCGCCCATAAGGTAACCCCACCTGACTCTTCTGAGTCCTATAAAACCGGCGCTGCTGTGATCGCGTGCGACCGGGTAATGGCAAGGACTGACATGCAGTAGTAGGAGGAAGAGCTAAATCAGCCTCTCGAGAACCACTCCCAATGTCAATCTGTAACTGAGTAATGGGACCAGAAGCTGTAGTAACAACCATTGGTGACGGAGCAGTAGAAACAATCATCGGGTCTATCACCAATGGAACAACATCAACCGGAGAAGAATGCGCCTCAGAACTAGACCCCTGAGCATCACCTGTAAAAACGGAAGTAACAACCACTGAAATAGCTGGAGGAGCAGGAATCGGAGCCACCACAAGCTGAGGCAACAATGGAATATCCTCAACAATAGCCTCTACAGAATTAGAAGGGGACAGTGGGCGTGAAGATGGACCAACACCAGAATCAACACCTGGTAAAGAATCGCCTGTAATAGAGTGAAGAACCTCAAATTGGTTACTCGAAGGAGGAGCCTGATGAGTAACCTGACTAGAAGCCTGACTACGCCTACGTCGCTGTTGAATCCAACCTGGATCAGCACTCCCAGAACTAGGACCAGTGGGAGTAACCGAGCCAAGTGGAACACCTTGAGGCTGACCCGAAGACCCTGGGTCAGTAGCCGAAGAAGTCTGCGGTCGCTTCCCCTGATCCTTGAACCGACCACCAGAAGGAATATAACCATTGCGAGCACAGTGCTGGGAAGAATGACCCAACACCTTGCACTCAGAACAGTAAAATGGAACTCGTTCATAAACCACATCCAAGTGAAGAACATGAGAACCCCATCCAACCCAAATCTTATCCAGACGAGGTTCACAAACATCAATCTCCACACACACACGGGCAAAAGAGCCGCGAGAACGATCTGCAGTAAACTCGTCCATCTGAACTGGCGTCCCCAAAAGCTTAGCAATCATAAAGAGAGTACGCCTAGAGTAAAGATGAAGAGGTAAATTTGGAATCCTAACCCAAACCGGGGCAATAGGCGACTCCTCAGCAAAATTAAATTCCGGAGTCCACTTCGAAAATCTAATTAACACCGAACCAATAGAAATAGTGTCAAGAGACGTGAATTTCAAAAAATCCTCCTCACGATTAAGAAGTAAAGCCATAAACCCCCTAGGAAGAAATCGAACTCGAGGTGAACCCACTAAACCAAACTGATTAATAGCAGTCAAAATAGCACTATTGGGAGTTACACCTCTATTTCCAGTAATACGTCCAATCAAAGAAAAATTAAAAGGCGCAACCAATTTAGACATAACCTCATCCGGGAATAGTATACCCGGTATACCATCAAGTACCTTCGGCTCAAAAAACTTATCCATCACTTCCGCAACACCAGCAAACGTCTTAACTGCAGGGACCGAAGATGACGGGGCAAGTAAATCACGGAATGAACGAACCGGTACAGGCGAAACATCACTTTGTGGACCCGAGTTGACTGCAGGGGATGATAGGTTGACTGCCGAGTCAACCCTACGAGTTGGACCGAGTGACTCGTCCGAGTCAACTCGGACCGACCCCACCGGAGAACAACCGCCGGCCGGCGAAGTGAAGGGGAACTCAGAACCGGCCAAAACCCCTTGCAAACCGGACGAACTCGGCCCCGAAGAGACGAAACTAGGCGACGAAATCGCATGAAATTCACATTGGGCGTTTTTGATCCGGAGATCCATTCCAGAAATTGACGGTACCGTTAGATTACCCATCTCCTTAGGAGGAAACTGACCAAAGGAATTGATTTTTGGACCAGCGGTGGCGGAGAAATCGACGGTAGAAGGTGGCGCCGCTAGGGATGGAGGAGGCGAATTCTTAGATCTGAAATCCAGGCCGGGATCGGACGTCAATGAAGAAATTGAAGATACCACTGGAAGCGTCTGGTCATGGGCATTCCAGATCGGGTGCTCGATCGGAGAAACAACAACTGAGCGGGCCGGAATCGGAGTTTGAACAGCCGGCGTCGCGGTGAACAGTGGCGACGAAACTTCGCCGGCCGAATTCGGGATGCAAATGAACTTCGTTTGGACTAATTTTTGGACCATAGGATCGATTTTACAGGACGATTCGATTGATGAAAGAATCGTCGCCGGACGATGATCGGAAGCAGGCGCGATTACTGGCGACGGAATCTGCGCGATTTTCGCGACTTTGACCGTCGATTTGGCCGGGTAAACAAACTCCGTTGGACCTGAAATTTGGACAGCAGCCTCATCTCGACGAGGCGCACCTGATCGTCCCGGTGGCCGGCCGGAAACCGGCGCCGACATGGGGGCGATTTTATGGGCGAAATTTGGGTTTTTTGGGGACACTATTCACTTTAAGGTTTAGGGTTTTGGGGTTTGGGGTTTGGGGTTTGGGGTTTAGGGTTTAGGGTTTAGGGTTTAGGGTTTTTTTTTTTTTTTTTTTTTTTTTTTACCGGAAAACACCGCCGGATGCGGGGGGGTTAGGCAGACCCCTACCTGTATATATCCACAAAATAGAAAGTAACAACAGAAAGAAAACCTAAAAGAGGAGGGGGACTAAACCAAGACCTCCTCAAAAAGGCTACAGCAGTAAAAACAAGAATACCAAGCAGCCTAGGGACATAAATACATAAGCAAAAATAACCCTAGACTACGACAAAAAGTGCGCCAGAAACTAATCAAAAACGAGCTGCGCTAAGAGTCAACACGCCGAAGAAGACCAAATGATAACTGGGAGATGAGTGCAGAAACCATGAAGAAATTCTCATCTCTAAGCCATCACCCTGAAGAATCCAATATGTCAAAACAACTCTAATCTGAAACCGAGTAACTGTATGAATCCCAGCAGTCAAAATAAGATAAGGCCAGGAAATCACTGTATAATGACGATAGACGAGCGAAATGAAGATCGCAATCCGGCCAGAACAAAAAATATCCAGCATCCGAAGTAGAAATCTGACGAAGGTATCATAACAATGAAGAGGGTCGTCCGGAAAGAATTCCTGGAACCACCACGACATCCAGTAAACTCCTATGGAAGAACTGAGACGGCGGGCAACGAGAAACTGCAGTAAACGCCCGCCAGGGACCAGAAGTGGACCAAAGAGAGGCCCAAGCAAAAATAGCGCTCCAGGGAATATGAGAGGGCCAAAGAAGAGCACCAAGAGGGTAAGTGCAAGAGCCCACCCAATCCCGAGGAGACCAAACATGTAGTGTGCGAGTGTCTGGGCCCACTCACACCAGCCTGGCAAAACGGGGGAAAAGAGAAACCCCCTAAGTAACAGTACCTGCAAAGAAAAAATATACATATACATATAGAAATACCGAAGAAATGGGTCCAAGGGAAGGGATGGGCTGCAAGCGGCTAAGAACATCGATATCTCAGGTAGGGAAGTCCGGAGGTATCCGAACGTGCAAGTATGGAAATGTGCCTAGGGAGGGAGGGACCTAACTCTAAGGTAAAGTGCCTAAGGGTATGGGCCCTCGCCGCCAACGCATCCGCCACCGAATTACCCTCCCGGAATATATGCGAAATATGAACAGACCGCCCCCTCAAAAGGACCAGAATCCTGGATATAATGTGATCAAGACCCCAGCGATATCGACGGGAACGAATGAGCTGAATAGAAGTCAGAGAGTCAAGCTCGATCCAAAGAGGGAAGAAAGAATGATCCGAACAAAGGAGAAGACCCCTCCAAACCGCCCAAAGCTCAGCCCGAAGAGAAGACCCAGCTCCGATGAACTCGCTGAATGAGAGCACGACCCTCCCGGAATCATCCCGAACAACGCCACCAGCAGAGGAGTCCCCAGATGCACCACGCGAGCTCCCATCCACATTAAGCTTGAAGCACCCGGACGGCGGCCGCAGCCAGCGAACAATCGCCGTCCTATGAAATCTGTGGAGAGCAACCGAAATACCCAGCAATCTCGCCACATGAAACACACCCAGCCAATGTCTGGGCTTGACAGTACGCGCAGAGTGGGCGAGACGCAGGTAAGACAAGATCTGGAACTTCACCATCTCTCCAGAAATGGAGAGCTGGCGGTGCTTCGCGTCATTCCGAGCCGTCCAGAGAAACCACAAAATAATGAAAGGGAGAAACTCCCTCACATGGCCCCCTGGAGCCCAGACCAGATCCCGCTTCCAGGCACTAAGGAATAACCGGAAATCCTCGGTGTCAGGGATACGAACCCCAAAGACAGCACCAAAAAAATGCCAAACAGGACGAGCCACCGGGCTGCGAATAAACACATGCGTGAATGTCTCAGACATATCACAACACTGACAACGAGACGCTAACGCAAAGCCACGGCGCTGAAGCACCTCATCAACTGGGAGCCACTGATGCCAAAATCTCCAAAGAAAGAATGACATCGTAGGCCTCAACCAGCTACCCCAACAGGGGCGATTAAAACCAGAGATCGGGGCGCGCAAACGGATCAACTCCCAAGCGGACCTGACAGAAAAATCACCATCGGAGCTATAGATCCATCGAGCCGAGTCCAACTCTCCCGAAAGAATCGGGACCAACACAATCTGCTCCGCAAAAGAAGGAGCAACAACTGAACAAAGAAGGTCAAAATCCCAGGTTCCCTCCGAAAGAAAGTGGGAAACCCGGGCACCACGATCCCCACAGACCTCAGTCTGACTGGACAGGGGAACATCCCTGAACCAACAATCATCCCAAAAAGAAACATCTCCATGGCCGACACGCCAGCGAATACCACTCTCCGCACGAGGCCTGATCTGGAGCAAACGCCGCCAAGTGGGAGAGATAAAACCACGAGAAGAAACACAAGCTGGGTGCGCCAAGAGACAATATTTCCTCATCAAAAATTTGGCCCAGAGGGAAGATCTCTGCCTGAACCGAAACCACAATTTTATGGAGAAGCTATCCACGAGATCTTTCAATCTCCGGAAGCCAAGACCCCCCTCCTCCACGGGGAGGCAAGCCCGAGACCAGCGAGCCCAATGCCATTTCCTCTCCAAGGGCCTGGACCCCCAAAGGAAGGCATTAAAGGCTCTCTCGAGTTTCTCCATGACAGCCAACAGAGGCTGAACAACCTGAAACAAATATATGGGCATCGAGAGGAGCACGCTACGAATGAGGGTCATGCGGCTCCCCGGAGAAAGAGTACGAGTCTCCCAACCCTCCAACCGCCTCCTAACAGACTGTAAGAGGGGCTCAAAAAGAGAACACGTCCTATTGCCCCGAAATAAGGGGACACCTAGGTACATGATCGGCAAGTGACCCTCCGCAAAGCCAGTGATACGCAAAAGTCTAGAGCGAAGGCGCTCAGAGCATCGCGGAGGTAAAATCAGGGAACTCTTGACAACATTCACCATCTGTCCCGAACAGTTCTCGTAGTGATGCAGAAAGTCTAAAAGACGCTGCATCCCACGAGACCCACCATTGGCAAAAATAATGATATCATCAGCATAGGCCAGGTGGAAAATCAAAAGATCACAACTAGAACGGTACCTAATAGCAGGATGACGCAAGTAGAGTCTGTCAAGACCACGCGAAAGATACTCCGCCCCTAGGATGAAGAGAAGAGGGGACAACGGGTCTCCCTGCCTGAGGCCCCTGGTCGAACCGAAGAACCCCGAAAGAGAGCCATTGATATTAACGGAGAAATGACAATGAGAAATACAGGCCGACACCAAAGCCACAACCTGCTCAGAGAAACCAAAATGGCGCAAAACAGCAAAAAGGAAAGGCCATTGGACCCGATCATAGGCCTTAGCCATATCCAACTTCAAAATAACATTGCCACCACGAGTGGGGAGAGTGAGACTATGAGTGAGCTCCTGAGCAAGAAGGATGTTATCAGAAATCATCCGTCCCGGAACAAAACCACTCTGATTCAAAGAAATAAGTCTCTCCGCCACAGCCCGCAAGCGAGAGTACAACAACTTAGAAATGATTTTGTTCGTGACATTACAGAGGCTTATCGGACGAAAATCCGACCAAGCCCGAGCACCCTCGACTTTTGGGATCAAAGTAATCGTGGTGGCAGTAAAGCTCTGGGGCAGGGGAGAGCCGCTGAAAAAATCTAAAACCGCATCCAACACATCCTGATGAACGATCTCCCAGCAATGCTGGAAAAACGCCGAAGAGAAGCCATCAGGGCCTGCCACACTGTCAGGAGAAATGGAGAAAACAGTCGCACGCACCTCCTCAAGGGAGGGGGTAGCAGTAATCCCATAATTCTCCTCATCAGAAATCACCGAAGGAAACCCCGAAAAATCAGGACAATCAAGCACAAAGGGATCCCCAGTGAGTAAGTGCTGAAAAAACGAGGCACCCGACTGCTGAATCATATCAGGAGACGTCAGGCAAACCCCATCATCCCATATGCGGAAAATCTTATTAGCCACACGCTTCTTCTTAACCATGTTATGAAAGAGTTTGGTGTTCCGCTCACCATCCTCTAGCCAGTTGCATGCAGCTTTTTGTTTCCAAAAATCCGCCTCCATGGCGGTGACACGCGCCAGATCCGCATTACGATCGGACAAGACAGTCCAATTCGAATCAGAAGGATCGGCCTCACAGGCAAGCTCCGCGGAACGAACCGCACTCTCAGCCTCGGTGATTTTATCAAAGATGTTACCAAAAACATCCCGATTCCACCACTTGAGGTGATTCTTAAGACGCTTCAACTTGACAAAAAGACGCGACATACCAGTCAGACTGCAAGGTAAATTCCAATTAAGCCTAACAGTCTGCAAAAAACCATGGTGCCTAACCCACATACGCTGGAAGCGAAACGAGCTCGGCCCACGGGCAAAAACAGGAGCGGTAACCAAAAGCGGACAGTGATCCGAAACAGTACGAGCGAGATGTTCAACCCGAATCGAGCTGAAATGATCTCCCCAATCAACAGAAACCAAGACCCTGTCCAACCGCTTCCAGATGGTCTTATTCGTCCAAGTGAACGAAGACCCCTCAAAACCAGCATCGATCAGGCCAGAATCAAGAATAAAAGTGTTGAACTCCTCCATGGGTAGCAACCTACCACCACGGGAGCCCAAGCACTCAGAAGCATCCCTGACGACATTAAAGTCGCCGCCAACCAGCCAGGGACCCAAAACAGGCTTGACCAAAAGCAAGGAAGCCCAAAGATCCCTACGCTGGACATAATCACATCTAGCATAGACAAAAGAACAAAATATCTCTGTCGGCAAGAAAGAGGCAGAGACTCTGATGTGAAGGAACTGAGCATGATCAAAAACACACTCCGCCCTCACATCAGCAGCAAAAAAGACCCAGATATGACCGGAGAGATTAGAGATGACTCCAGAAAACCCCAAACGGCGAGTCATGAATCTCGGATCCAGATCAATCATGGGCTCCAAAACAGCCAAAACCTTAATCTGTTTCTCCTTCACAAAGGCATGAAGCCTCTGCTGGGACTCCGAACCGCGAAGTCCCCGGATATTCCAGATTAAGCAATTCATGGGGAACGGGTGGAAGAAGGACCCGATCGCTTTTTATGCGATCGCCGACCATCATCCTGAGGTCTTTTTCTGGGATTGGACATGTCAGTGTCCAGAATACTACACTCGGACCCACAGCTAAATCCAGACACAGAATGTCGATCAAAATCCTGATCAGGATCATCAGCCGACATGTGACTGGGGGTCATCTCAAGAATAGGGGGTCCCTGTCGAGCAATCAACTCGTCCAGCATAGAAGTGGCATCAGCAGGGGATGCAGGAAAAGATGGGACCGAGTGGCTGCTATGATTTTCAATACAAACCTCCGGAGGGACAAACACAGTCACCACATCCGGGCGTGGAGATCCAAGGTCATCCACGCAGTCCACAAAAGGAACACTCTCATCGTCCTCAGCCACCGTGACCGCAGGGCGGTCAGAAGAAGGGGCCTCCTGATGAGAACTCAAACCGACAGAGGGATCAGGAACACCTAATCCAAGCTCCTCAGAGCCAACCTCTGTCTCCTGCAAATGTGAAAGAACTCCAAAAGAGTTCGAAGCAAGAGGGTCATCCCTCGGGAGAGCCTGACGAACAGGCCTCCGTCTCTGTCTACGTCGGGGACCATGGCCATTGACATGAAGCTGGGGCTGTGGTCCCGGGACAATGACATGGGCTGCACCCTCAGGTGGTGCCTGAGCAGGAGGCGCCTCCGGCTGAGGAGGCCCTCGATCCGCAGGCTTGGATCGAGCAGGTCTAGGATTTTTGCCATGAGAATAGCAAACGGCGGTCGAATGACCCAACATTTTGCAATCCAAGCAATACCCAGGTATTTTCTCATACACAACATCAATCTCCTGGGTATGATCACCCCAACCCACCCAAATTTGCTTAACTGGTGGTTCCAACACATTCATCTCCACACAGACTCGAGCAAAAGCGCTCCGAGAGGAGTCAACAGTAAAGTCATCCATTTTCACCGGGTTGCCCAAAATCTTAGCAAGGGCAAAAAGGCTTTTTTTGTTAAACAGGTGAATGGGCAAACCCGGGAAACGCACCCAAACCGGTGCGATGGGAGATTCTTCCTGAAGATTAAATTCCGGGGTCCATTTGGAAAAACGGATCCCGAGAGGTCCAACCATCATCTGCCCACGCGTCCAAAAGAACGCATAATCCTCCTCACACTGAAGTGACAGGATCAGAAAACTCCGAGGCAAAAACCTCAAATCAAAAGATCGCTTCAATCCCAAACGAGCAAATGCCTTCGAAATTTCCGAGTTTGGGACTAAGGATCTATTACCAGATATCTTCCCAACTAAAGAAAACTTAAAAGGCTCAATCAGAGAAGACATTACCTCATCCGGGAATAAAATACCCAGTTTCCCATCCTTAAGAGTCGGTCGGGGCATTTCATCCATGGCGTTCACGACATCTCCAAAGCCATTCTTCCCCGAGCGAGGGGAAGTCGGAGCCAGAGCATCCCTAAATGACACCGGAAATGTCTTAGTCGCCCGAAAATCAGATTTAGAACTCATACCCGAGTTGTTGACTGTTGAGTTGACCCGGTCAACTCGCTGAGTTGACCCGCCCGAGTTGACCGGCGAGTTGACCACCGGAGCTGTACCAAAGATCGGCGAGGACGAGGAGATCACGGAACCGGTCTTCAATCCACTGGAACCGGCCGGCAGAGGGGTCGATTGAACCAAAGGATGAGAGTAAAATCGAGTTTGCCCTAGAAATTGGGGGTTTCCGACCGGTGGCCGGAAACCGGAAATTGATGGAGGCAAAACTCTACCCATAGGTGGACGATCATCGTGTGAAGAGGAATTGAAAAAATACCCAGGAACGACGCCGGAATTGAGCGAGGAAGATGACGGAAAAGTACCGTCCGCCGCGGAAATCTTAGATCTGAAATTGCCGGCGACGGTGAACGGTGTTGGGCACGAAACCGGTACGATTGGAATCGTCTGAGAGTGGGTATCACAGATCGGGGCTTGGATTGAAACGAGATTGCAAGAATCCACCGGAATCGAAGATGGCATCTCCGGCGAGTTTTTGAACAGTGCAGTCGGAACTTTGCACGTCGATTGCGGCTGAGATACGTGATTATAAGGTGTGGGGCTGGTACCAATCGAAGCGTCGGACTGAGGCGAGTCGAATGATGGCAGTCCGGCGCCGAGAGGAGCAGTAACCGGCGCCGGCGAAGAAGTGGACGGAAAAGCCAGATTTTCGAACTGAAAAATCGAGGGGTTACCGGACTCCGATGGGGCTGAAACTTGGACAGGGTGGTCGCCGTGAGGAGGCGGTTCAGGTGGGGTGGTTGGCCGGCCGGGATCCGGCGGCGGCGGCATGGCGGCAGGTAGGGCGTGAATAGTGACGGTTTTAGTGTGTTTTTTCTCACGTTTTACTGTGTGTTTTTTCAGAGAAAATTTTTTTGGTTTAGGGTTTGGGGTTTGGGGTTTGGGGTTTGGGGTTTAGGGTTTAGGGTTTAGGGTTTAGGGTTTAGGGTTTTTTTTTTTTTTTTTTTTTTTTTTACAAGATAAAGCCTAAAGAGAGGGGGACTATACCAAGACCTCTCTAAAAGCTAGTCTAACAACACATAAAACATAAAACCATAAATCCTAGGGTGGCAAATACATGTGCCAAAATCTAATCCCTAGGAAAAGCGCATAATAAAACTGAACATATAAGAGCAACGCTGAATACATCAACACAAATCGAAGCCTGTCTAAGCTGTAAAGATCCGACTCAGATGTAGGTGCAAGAGACAACCAATTGTACCCATCGCTGAGCCGTCTGTCGCTGGAAGTCCAACATGACAATGGAATCCTACTCCGAGAGTGGTGCGCAGTAAATGATCTCGCAATCAAAATGGTATACGGCTGGAGAAGCACTATGCCAAAACAGTAGAAGCACAGATGGAGGACCGCAATCCAGCTGAAGTGATAGAAGCTCGAAATCCCGAGAAAAAGGTGAAAGCGTATGGAGCTCCTAACGTCATAAATTCTAGCATGACTGGAACGCTGATATAAGAGGTAGCCAAGAGAGAACATGGAGAGCCGCCAATACACACAGCAAAAGCAAAGAACATATAAAATCCAACATGAATGGAGCTCTGGGCCAGAAAAATCACTGAGATAGATCATCCAAAGCCACCATGAAAGTCGGCAAGAGAACCCAATATATAGAAAGCGGCGGCCAAGGAGAAGCCTGCAGATAACGACCGCCAGAGAACAGGGGTGATCCAAATAAAAGCACCAATGGATAAGGTGTGAGAGTCCACCCAGATCCAAAGAAACCAAACACTCCAAAGTGACAGTACCTGCAAAGGAAAAATACATATATACAGATATAAATAGAAGTAGATCCAAAGAAAGGAAGGGGCTGCAAATAGCTAAGAACATCTGTATCTAAGGTATGGGAGCCCGGAGATATCCGAGCGGGTGTGGATGGATATGTGCCTGGGTAGTGAAGGACCTAACTCTAAGATATAAACCCTAAGGGTATGAGCCCTCGCCGCCAATGCATCCGCCACCGAATTTCCTTCCCGGAAAATATGTGAAAAATGAACGGCCCGCCCCCTCAAAAGAAACAAAATCCGAGTGACTGTATGATGAAGGTCCCAATGACACCGACGAGAACGCAGGATCTGAAGAGAAATCTGAGAATCGGTCTCAACCCAAAGGGGAAAAAGACCGAGATCGGAACAGATAAGAAGGCCCCTCCAAACCGCCCAAAGCTCCGCCCGGACATTGGTCCCGACTCCGATAAACTCGCTGAAGGAGAGCACCACCTTGCCAGAAGAATCACGCACAACACCACCGACAGACGAGTCCCCAGGATTGCCCCTCGAACTCCCATCAACATTCAGCTTAAAGCACCCAGGAGGTGGACAGAGCCACCGGACAATCACTAACCTATGGGTCCGCTGAAAGCCAACAAAGATACCCAGCGATCTCGCCGCCTCAAAGGCACCAAGCCAGTGCTTGGGCTTAACAATGAAAGCAGCATGGGCAAGACGCAGATAAGCCAAAATCTGAAACTTCACAGTCTCTCCAGAAATACGCAACTGACGGTGCTTCGCATCATTACGAGCCGTCCAGAGAAACCACAAAACAATGAATGGCAGAAACTCCTTAACATGGCCCCCAGGTGTCCAATGAAGATTTCTCTTCCAAGCGCTAAGGAACAACCTGAAATCCCCTGTGCAAGGGATCCGGACACGAAATATGGCCCCAAAGAAATGCCAGACATAACGGGCTATCGGGCCATCAATGAAGACGTGTGTAAATGTCTCCGACATATCACAACACTGGCATCGAGAAGCCAACTCAAAGCCACGACGCTGGAGCATATCATCCAACGGGAGCCACTGATGCCAAAACCTCCAAAGAAAGAAAGACATCGTGGGCCTCAACCAATGGCCCCAACAAGGAGTCAAGATATCAGAAACAGGTTCTCTCAATCGGACAAGCTCCCAAGCAGACCTAATCGAGAACGCACCGTCAGAACTGTGAATCCAAAGTGCCAAATCAGGCTCGCCAAAGGCAATCGGGGTCAGAGTAATCGCCTCAGCAACAGAAGGAGCCACCACAGCACAAAGAAGATCAAAATCCCAGGCCCCCTCAGACAAAAAGTGAAAAACCCGAACATCACGGGCCCCACGGACCTCACACTGGCTGGACAGAGCAGTATCCCCAAACCATATGTCATCCCAAAAGGACACGTCTCCAAGGCCAACACGCCAGCGAATGCCAGGCTCGGCGCGAGGTCTGATCCGTAGGAGACGACGCCAGGTGGGGGATATGAAACCACAAGGGAGAACAGAGGCAGGAGCATCCATGTGGCAATACTTCCGTAAAAGGAATCTCGCCCAGAGAGAGGAGCCCTGCCGAAACCGGAACCACAACTTAATAGAAAAGCTATCCACCAGATCTTTCAATCTGCGGAAGCCAAGACCACCCTCCATCACTGGGAGACAGGCTCGAGACCACTTTGCCCAGTGCCATTTCTTCTCCAGTGGCCGCGACCCCCAGAGAAAACCGTTGAAAACCAGCTCAAGCTTCTCCATGACAGCAATCGGTGGCTGTACCACCTGAAACAGATAAATCGGCATGGAGAGGAGCACACTGCGGATAAGGGTTAAGCGGCTGCCCGGAGAGAGCGTCCGGATCTCCCAACCCTCTAACTTCCTACGAACAGACTGTAGGAGGTTCTCAAAGAGTGAACATACTCGGTTACCCCGAAACAAGGGGACTCCGAGGTACTTAAGGGGCAAATGACCCTCCGCAAACCTGGTGATGCGCAAAATCCGAGTGCGAAGACGGCCAGAGCACCTCGGAGGCAAGATAACAGAACTTTTGACAGCGTTCACCAGCTGTCCCGAACAATTCTCATAATGATGCAGTAAACCCATAAGGCGCCGCATACTACGAGACCCACCATTGGCGAAAATAATGACATCATCAGCATAAGCCAGATGGGAAATCAGAATATCACAACCAGAGCGGTACCTGAGCTCAGGGTGCTGCAGGTAGAGTCGGTCAAGGCCGCGCGATAGGTACTCCGCCCCCAAAATGAAAAGCATGGGGGACAAGGGATCGCCCTGTCTGAGGCCTCTAGTGGAACCAAAGAACCCCGAGAGAGAGCCATTGATGTTCACGGAGAAATGACAATGAGATATGCAAGCCGAGACCATCTCCACAACCCGCTCCGAGAAACCAAAGTGTCTCAGAACCTCGAAGAGGAAAGGCCACTGGACCCTGTCATAGGCCTTGGCCATATCCAACTTCAGAATAACATTACCGCCACGAGTGGGGAGAGTGAGACTGTGAGTGAGCTCCTGGGCGAGGAGAATATTATCGGAGATCATCCGACCCGGAACGAAGCCACTCTGATTCGGTGAAATAAGTCTCTCCACCACAACCCTCAGCCGAGAGTACAACAGCTTAGAGATGATCTTATTCGTGACATTGCACAGACTAATCGGACGAAAGTCCGACCAAGCATGAGCACCCGCGACTTTGGGGATCAGAGTGATAGTGGTGGCGGTAAAACCCTGGGGGAGGGGAGAACCCCTGAAAAAATCCAGGACAGCATCAAAAACATCCTGATGAACAATCTCCCAACAATGCTGAAAGAACGCCGAGGAGAAGCCATCAGGCCCAGCCACACTATCAGGATGTATGGAGAAGACGGTCGCACGAACCTCCTCCAAAGAAGGGGCCGCAACAATACCATCATTCTCCACAGCAGAAATAACAGAGGGGAAACCCGAGAAATCAGGACACGCAAGCACAGAGGGGTCACCAGTAAGCAAATGCTGGAAAAACGAGGCTCCCGACTGCTGAATCAACTCAGGAGACGTCAGGCATACCCCATTGTCCCAGATGCGGAAAATCTTATTCGCCACCCTTTTCTTCTTCACCATGTTGTGAAAGAGTTTGGTGTTCCTCTCACCATCCTCTAACCAGTGGCAAGCAGCTTTCTGTCTCCAAAAATCCGCCTCCATGGCGGTGACACGGGCCAGATCCTCATTGCGATCAGACAGAGAAGTCCAATTCAACTCAGAAGGATCAGCCTCACAGACAGCCTCAGCAGACCGAACAGCCCTCTCAGCCTCATTGATTTTATCGAAAAGGTTCCCAAAAACATCCTGATTCCACCACTTGAGGTGATGTTTGAGGCGCTTCATCTTAGCAAAAAGGCGAGGCATACCACTCAAACTACAAGGCAGAAACCAATTGAGCCGAACAGTCTGCAAGAAACCATGATGCCGAAGCCACATATGCTGGAAGCGAAACGAGCTCGGCCCACGGGCAAAAACCGGAGCGGTGACCAAAAGCGGACAGTGGTCAGAGAAAGTACGGGGAAGATGTTCAACACGAATGGAGCTGAAATGATCACCCCAATCAACGGAGACCATAACCCTGTCCAACCGCTTCCAAATGGTCTTATTCGTCCAGGTGAACGAAGAGCCCTCAAAACCGGCATCAACAAGACCAGAATCCAAAATGAAATTATTGAACTCCTCCATGGGTAGAAGCCTACCACCACGGGTGCCCAAACACTCAGATGCATCTCTGACAACATTAAAATCACCCCCAACAAGCCAAGGACCGAGAGCGGGCTTGACCTGAAGAAGGGAAGACCAAAGATCTCTGCGCTCAACGTAGCCGCAGCTGGCATAAACAAATGAACAAAACACCTCAGTTGGTAAAAAAGAGGCGGACACCTTGATGTGCAGGAACTGAGCATGATCAAAAACACACTCAACCTTCACATCCGCAGAAGAAAAAACCCAAATATGACCAGAAAGATTCGAAATGACTCTAGAAAAACCAAAACGGCGAGTCATGAATCTCTGGTCCAACATGATCATCGGCTCCAAAATGACCAAAATCTTAATCTGATGCGCCTTCACATAAGCATGAAGCCGCTGTTGGGACTCCGAACTCCGAAGTCCCCGAACATTCCAAATGAGGGAATTCATGGAGACCGATGAGCAGAAGCACCCGGCCGCCGCTTAAACGAATCTCCCAACCTTTCTTTTTTCCTTTTGTTGACATTCGACATATCAGTATCCTGAGCACCAGAATCAGAATGCCGATCAAACCCCGTGTCGAGGTCATCAGCAGACATACGCTCGACAATCCGCTCACAAACAGGAGACCCCTGTTGAGCAACAAGTTCCTCAAGATGAGAGGAAACATCTGGAGAAGAAGGAACGGAGGGAATCGAATGACAGCTGTGATTCTCCATGCACTGAACAGAAGTGCCAATACCCCCCTCCTCAAACTGATGGACCAAAGACTGAACGGACACACAAGCCGTACCCGAAGGTAAGCGTCAACAATGGGCAGACCCAAACTAATCGGGTCAACACCAACAACAGGATCCTGATCCAAAGGAGCATCTCCAAGTAAACCATCACCCACAACCTCCAAGTGGGATCCAAGATCAGGATTGGGACCAACCAACTCAGTAGTGTCGCATCGCTGAGCCTCATCATGCCAGGGTGACAAAACCTCAAGGCATTTGAGGAATTAAGTGGCTGCGGAACAGCAGGGACTGTAGGGGGAGCTCCAGCAGGAGTACCCCGTCGCACGGGTCGCCTCCTCCGTCTACGCCTGAGACCATCGCCATTTTCATGAAGCTGGGGCTGTGGTCCAGGATTAAAGACAGGAACAGCACCCTCCTGGGGTGTTTGGACTTTGGGAGGAACTGGATCTTGAGATTTTTGAAAAACGGGCTTAGGCCTCGACGGCCTAGGATTCTTCCCGTGAGAATAACACACGGTAACTGAATGTCCCAGCATCTTGCAGTCAATGCAATATGCGGGGATCTTCTCATAAATGACATCAATAACCTGGGTGTGATCACCCCAACCAACCCAGACCTGCTGAATGGGAGGCTGTAAAACATCAATTTCCACACATACTCGGGCAAAAGCGCCTCGAGAGACATCAGCGGTGTGGTCGTCCATCTTAACAGGCTTACCTACAAGACTCGCAAGAGCAAAAAGAGTACGCTTGTTGAACAAATGCAAAGGTAAGCCGGAAAAACGGATCCAGACTGGCGCAATGGGGGATTCCTCATGCAGATTAAATTCGGGGGTCCACTTAGAAAAACGGATCCCAAGTGGTCCCACAAAAATGCTCCCCCTCGACCAAACGCGCGCGTAATCTTCTTCACATGAGAGAGAAATGACCAAAAAACCTCTGGGTAAGAATTTCAAGTCGAACGATCGAAAGCCACAGAAATTGAAGAATTAGGGACTAAGGACCTGTTCCCCGAAATTTTACCGACTAACGCATATTTAAAAGGTTCAATCAGTGAAGAAATTACCTCAACCGGGAATCGGATACCCGGCTTTCCATCCAGAATAGACGGCTCAGGCAGCTCCTCCATCGAATTATGCACATCCTCGAAACTTTTCTGCACGGTGCGAGGAGTTGGAGGTGCAAGAGCGTCACGAAAAGAAACAGAAGCCCGAACCTCAGCACGAAGGACAGGTTTGACCGTAGATGCAGAACCATTGACTGTCGAGTCAACTCGGTCAAACCGCGGTTTGACTCGCCCGAGTTGACCCGCGAGTTACCGACCGTAGTTGCAGTGATCGACGGCGCCGGCGAGCTGAGCACAGAACCGGGACCAGTAGGCGAAGAACCGGACGTTGGAGGGGCCGATTGAACACGAGAAGCGGATGAAATCGATGGAAAATCGCCGATTTGGGCGTTTCCGATCGGCTGCGAATTACATGAAATTGAAGAGATAATTGGATTACCCATTGAAATTTGAGTACACGGTTCAAAGGAATTCACCAACGGAGCGGCGACGACGCCGGAATTGAAGAAAAACCCCGTCGGCGTTAGGGTTTCAGCGGAGCAAAGTGTAGATCTGAAATTCCCGTCGGAATTGAACACCGATGACGACGGGGCTTGTGGCGTTGGAATCGTCTGGTCATGGGCTTTCCAGATCTGGGTCCCGACGGAACATAGGTTGCCGGAATCGACCGGCGTGGACCGGAAACGTAGGATGTGGCGCGGTGAACAGTACCGGCGCAACTTTGGATGGTAAATCGGCTGGGCAAACGGACTCCGATCTTTCTGATTTTTTGACACATGAATCGCCGTGAAAAGGCGCTTCCAATGATGTATGATCGGCGGCAATCGGACCGGTGGAGACCGTCGACGTAAAATTGACCGGAATTTGCGGAAATGGAAGAGTCGATTTGGACGGGCAAACGTTTTCCAATGAAGCTGATTTTTGAGTATGTTGTTCGTCAAGGTGAGGCGAGTCCGGTGAAGTGGTGAACCGGCCGGGAACCGCGGCGGTGACATGGCGGCGGGGCAGCAAGGTTTAGGCGATTTTTGGGTTATTTTTTTGGGTT
>NW_027331509.1:0-28309 GCF_022965805.1 Primulina eburnea | reverse complement strand
TTGGTGCAAGGAGGCTCTGGAAAAATTCTCGAAAGCCCGTAGGAGTTGGGTTGCAGTGTAGTAAACATTGTTGAGATGACCTCACCAACGTACCCAAAAACACCCTGCACCTAACACCATTTGAATGTAGCAAAGCTGCATTCTCAAATCTTCTCAAGTGTTATTCTGGGTCAGTACGCCCTCGTACTCTCCCACGCTTGATTATCGAAAACTTGGGAGAAGCCTTCCTCCAGAATGGCGGGGAAAAAAGACTCTCTTTCTTGGGCGTTGGAGCTCTGTTTCCCATTGTTTTCCTCAACATTCTTATCTCCCTCCACATATCCTCTTCCGGATTCTCCCCACTTGGGAGGGGTCGCGTCTCTTCAACCCTGCTATGAGCCCTAAACATTCTCCTCTCGTTCCTGGCGACTGACATGTTCTTCGGCAAACATAGACTCTTGGTTCCTATTCATGGCCTCGTCTACTGTTTTGTTAATGAATTGCCTAACTGTTCCAAGATCGGGTTCCCCACATGCTCATTAGGACGAGGTTGTTCGGCTTCCGTCTCAGGACCTCGTTTGGCTCTCGTCTCAGGACGAGGTTGCTCATGTCTCGTCTCAGGATGAGATTGTTGGGTCTCGTCTGCGGATGTGACGATGCTGAGTTAGTTTTTTTCTGCTTCCCTTCGGCCTACCATCTGTACGTCTCAGCTCAAGTCTTCTCACATATGGCTTCAAGTGATATTCACTGAAAATTTAGGATTTGGTTCCTACATGTGACGCTAGCCCGAATGCAGATCTCGAATTCGCTCTAGGTCTGAAATCACGAAGGAGACCATTAGAAAGGAGTCAGGAGGATGTTCTGGCGTAGCCCCTCCGATGCTCAAGTCAGATACTACGAGTTGAATGAGAGAGCAGCTAAGAATGCTGCTAAAAGTCAATATATTGAATGAATAGCGAGACTTTCAAACCTGATATTAATTTGATCATACATCCATCTTGGATATCACACATGCAAAATTAGCCAATCCATTTTATTTACACTCTCCACACCTCTCTTTCTTGTCCCCAACCATACCTCCACACTTCAACCATGTCACAAATCTTGCTCTCAACACCCGACTCGACTTGACCCGATCCTCTCTCGACTCGTGCCCAGTTCAATATGCGAACTAATTGACCTGTTTCGATAACTTCATCACTCCTCCACCCTCGCTCACTAGTCGAACATGATCGCCCTGGTGAGTTTCCGTCAACTACCGGAACTTGTGCTAGTTTGTACGTCCACCGTGTCGGCAGTGGTGGATCCATATATCTAGGCTAGAACTGCCCTATTTTTGACGCTTATATATACACATACAATACATAAAACGATTTTAAACTAGATTTTGAAAATCTAGTTTAAAAGTAAGACAATTATTCATTAACCCAATTTCAAAGTAATTAAGATTTGATTATTATAAAATATAACTTATCTACGTTGAACTTAGATAGAATTAAACATAATAAAACATAGGAAACAAATATACAAATTTTTTTTTATTATTATTATTAACAATATTGGTATCGATTTTTTTTTTCAAAAAAACAAAAAACAAAACTTATAAGATATATAGATTAAAATACTAAAGTATTAACATAATATTGGAGCGAAGTTCGTCCATTAATTTTGTATCGATACATTTTTTCAGGTAAACTTTATAGTCCCTCTTAACGAAATTCTAAGTTCCGCCCCCCGGCGCCGGGTCGGCCGGAGGGGGGGGGATTGCCGGGAAGTTGCTCAAGTTTTAGCGCTTCACGGAGCCGGATGATTTCCTTTCTTGTTCTTTCTCGAATTTGTCTCTGACGATGAACATGTTTTCATTCAAGGATCTAGGCACGCCCGCTGCTATGAACCGTTTTGGGAATAGGTTTTTTTGTCTTGGATTTCTCGAACTCAAATTTTGGTGTCTGCGTGGTTGATTTGGAAGAATTAGCTCTGGCCTCGAGCTCCTCCAGCGTGTGGAAGGAAAAGCTCTTGCGGCCGGAGCGGCCGTGCCTCGGTGCGGAGGGACGGGTTTCCTGTATCTTCTGCGGCACTGGGGGTGGCGGTAGCAGTGTGGTGCTGAGTTTAGGCTTCAGGTCTTCCAACACCTTGCTGACTTCGTCCCACGTGCGGGGGGACTCTTCGAAGGCGTTGAGCTTCTCAAGAATGGGAGCCGGCACGTGAGAGGGCTTCTTCTCATTGTCTGTCTCGGGATGATTAAGCCATGGCTCCTCGATTGCATAGACGTCGAAGATGGAGAAGCTTGCTGGCGATGGACGGTAGGGTACCACCACTGTGTCCTCGATTCTCTTGGATGAAGTGCACCCCATTGTAGCAGAAACTGAAATCGAGGAGAACTAGATTCTGTTTTGTGCATGGAGATATAATGGGAGAGTGGATGAAAGAGAGGATACTGTGTTTCTTGACGTGGTTGGGTTCATGATCTTGTTTGTTATTGGTGGGAATTTCGCATCTTGTATCATTTCTGGCTTCAATTTTTTTGTGGTTGAAATGATCCCATTAGGAAGAAATTATTATAAATGACAATTTAGTCCGTGAATAGGATAATGTTAGAATTGTTATACACATTGAAAATTAGGGTCTGACTCCAGCAAATGACACTAATCCAACGCAGGTTTCAAATTTTCCCTGACCCTGAAATCACGAAGAAGACCGTTGGAAGATGAACCAGGAGGGGTCCCTGCGTAGCCTTTCCGACGCTCAATGTGAGGACCGGATTTTATCCACATTATAATTAAATAATGTAAGAAAATGTTAGCATGAGATTTTATTTTGTGCATGGGAGAATATTTTATGGGATATGTGGAGATACTATTGGACATGCAATATTATAGTGATATTGTGATTAGCATACAATTTCGAAAATTAGGAAGGAGATTTTCTTGCAAGAGTTGAATATTACATAAGTTGAAGAATTAAGGTATAATATGATACAAGAATTCGAAAATTTCCCTAGGATAAATGCCAAGATTGGTGAGGATTATTGCTTGGTTAACTTGGACAAGAATCATCAAGACATTGCACCACAGCCGTTGGATCGGGTAACCTAGATTTTTCGAATTAATCTAGACCATTGGATTAGAGTGTGAATCTCCTAACTTAAGTAGATATATTTTCGAAATATGGAAGATGAATCACATTATGGCAAGGGAATGAGAGTCAAATATTGAGAGATTATGCAAATTATGGTATGATTTGAACACCATATTTAACACCCTTCCCTCCACCTATAAATACCCCATCACCCCACTCATTCCCCACCCTTCAAATTCTCGAATTTGAGCTGAAAACCAAGGCGAAACCCTGCTGAAAAATCGTCTCTAAACCGTCCAAAATTTAAGCCGAGGCACCTCCCGATCGAAGAACGAGTAGCGATCCAATCCTGAAGCCGAGTACCCACGTTTTAGCAATCATATATAATGTAAGTGGGCTATTTTCAAACTTTAAAATTTCAGATTCGAGTATGCATGTTTTCAATTTTAAAAGAAAATAATAGTCGAGTACAATTTCTTTCTACCTTTCTTGCATTGTTATAACGATTTTAAACGCACTGTGAGGAGTCAACCGATATGGGTGGGAATCCCAACCATGACGTACCCTTACGCGGTGGGGATATAACCGCTATACGGCCTCGCCCCCTTAGAGGAGTAAAAATGAGGGACTGACGTCAGTAAACCATAGAAGGTCGATAAATTGCAGTGCTTGATATATGTTTATGCATGTGGTACGAAATGTTATGCAAGTCATATGATTAATTCGAAATTTTACATGTTGATTTATATTGTGCTCGATATCCCCCACTTGCTGAGTATTCCCAAATACTCACCCCTTACAAACCTTCCCAGATAAGTCGTGCGAAGAACAGGTTGAGGACGAAGAGTCCGAACAGTTTTGGGGATGGTGATCCACGCGACCCGTACTAGTAAGTAGTATAGTTCGAATTTATGATTTAATAAGTTGTAAGACGTTTTCGCACTTAATTCTGTCATTTGTTGATTTTCGGATGTAAAAGACAATTGTTTATTTCGTTTGAATTTATGATATAAACTGGTTCGGTTTACACTGTGCTGCGAGAAGGCTTGTTGTTTTCAATTGTGTGATTGTAAACGACGCCGGTGTCAAGTCCCGAGTTTCGGGGCGTGACATTATATGTGAACCAGCGCTTGGTCCAGCAAGCTGAAGCTCTAAGAATAAGATCAAGGAAAATAGGAGGGTTACGAGCTAACGCTACCAGAGTACCGTAGATCTGTTGGACGAGGCAGAGGCAAATGCTCATGAGTGGAAGATGCAGGTGGCCCAGCTCAACGCAGCAAACGCACAGCTCAGTACAGAAAACGCCAATCTTACTCACATGGTTGAGGTACTGCAGGAGGAAGAGCCGGAGGAAGAGCCGGAGGAAGAGCCAGAAGAAGAGGAGCCTATTGAGATAGATGAGCCGATAGCTGCAGTAGGAGATGGAGAGTTAGACGATTAGATCATCTTAGTGACTTTTCCTTATTACTAGGAGTTTATCCTTCCATTGTTGCTATTTTATTTCAGTCAGCAGTACTTATTTCCATCAGTACAATTTGTTCAGTCAGTTGTTTCTTCGAATTCAAAAATTAATAAAGTATGATTATTATTTATCTCAGTCGTGCTTTGATATTCAAAATGTTTGCTTATTTACTCAGTTGTTCCAGCATAATTCTTAGAAGCGTTTAACTTATCTATTCAATCTTGTTGCTTATTTTCAATAACTTATCTATTCAATCTTGTTGATTTATACAACAAATTCTTAGAAGCGTTGAACTTGTAGGAAATGGCCGGTAGTAGACCACCGAGACAGAACCGCAACCCCCGTTATGCTAACAACAACAACACAACGACAAACACTAATGAAGAAGGCAACGGGCCTCCACCCCAGTTCAACCTCAACCAGGCAGACTTAATGGCTATAGCCACGATCGTGGCAACTACACTTCGGGGTTGGTGAACCCCAATGCTAATCAGCAGCCCCCACCTCCACCACAAGCATGGGGTCAAGTTTCATTATGAGTCTTTGCGCAAGAATAGGTGCCCAACTTTCAGTGGCGCTGCCGATCCTGAAGTTAGCCAGAACTGGCTAAAGAGTGTGGAAACTCAGTTAAGACTATTGGAAGTCCCAGATGCCCTAAAGGTGGACGTGGTAGTACCTTTCCTGGAAGACAAGGCAGCTAAATGGTGGGAAGCAAGCCTCGCCAGCCATGACCGCTGCGGGGCCAATCACATGGCGTATCTTCCGAGAAACATTTCTGAAACAGTACTACCGGCAGAAGTTAGACTGCAGAAGTTAAGTGAGTTTGAGAATCTCAGTCAGGCCCCAGATATGTCAGTAGTGGAATACACCTCTCAGTTCAATGCCCTGGGTTCTTATGCTCCTGCAATTATGGCGGATGAAGTTCTGAAATTACACCGATTTAAGAAGGGGTTGAACAGCAGAATCCAATCCGCTCTGGCAGTCTACCAACCTACCAACTTTTCAGACTTGATGGGGGCGGCTATCCGAGCCGAAGCTGATATTCGTCGGAGAGAAGGGGAAAACAGGAACAAGCGACCCCCTGTCAGCCAGCCTTCCCAGGGAAAACCAGTGTTCAAGAGGCCCAATCAATCAGGTGGACCTCCCTCAGGGAAATTCCCTGCCAATAACTACCAAAGACTCAAGCCATGCTCAACATGTGGCTTCAAGCACTCGGGGGAATGCCGAAGGGCAAGTGGTGTGTGTTTTGGATGTGGGAAAGCGGGGCACCGAATTGCAGAATGTCCTACCGCTGCCAACCGACCAGCAGGGCCAAACAGAGGAACTGGGCCAAATCCGGGAGCAGGCCCTAGTAAACCAAAAGAGGATAACCCAATGCTAGGATCTTTGCCATGACTCAGGAAGAGGCTGATGACGCAACTGAAGTCGTGTCAGGTACCATTCTAATTCAATCGTACCTGCCTATGCATTATTTGACTGCGGTGCTACCCATTCCTTTATGTCTAAGAGATTTGCTAAGAAGTTAGGACGTAGGCCTGATAAGCTAACCGAACCATTCCGAATAGCCACACCTACGAGTAGAGCTATAGAAACTGAGGAGATTTACAGAGATTGTGAGATCAGTATAATAATCAGACTTTTAGCGCCGACTTGATACAGTTGATCATGGTCGATTTCGCATCATCTTAGGGATGGATTGGTTAGCGAGAAACAGTGCAATAGTAGATTGTAAGGGAAAGGAAGTCAAACTCCGAACCCCAAATCAGGAAGAAGTCGTGTTTCACGGTAAATCCAAGGGACGTAAATCACTATTGTCAGCCTCTCAAGCTTGGAAAGCCATGAAATCCGGAGAAGATATCTACCTAGCAATGATCAGTGAGGTAACAGAAGAAGTCGAGCTGAAACTGGAAGACATCCCGATAGTGAGAGAGTTCCCCGATGTTTTTCCAGAAGAACTCTCAGGGACAGTCCCGGACCGAGAGGTGGAGTTCGAGATCAACCTGGTTCCCGGTGCGGCACCAATCTCTAAGGCACCATACAGAATGGCACCAGCCGAACTCAAGGAGCTGAAGGAACAACTCCAAGAATTGCTAGATAAAAGGCAGATTCAACCAAGTGTGTCCCCGTGGGGAGCTCCAGTACTCTTCGTAAAGAAGAAGGACGGTAGTATGAGATTATGCATCGACTACAGGGAATTGAACAAGATCACAATCAAGAACAGGTACCCTCTACCTCGGATAGACGATCTGTTCGATCAGCTTAAAGGAGCCGCCGTGTAGTAGCCCGAATGCCGAATTGGGTAATTAACGGATTAATGGTGATTAATCATGATCGGAAGGTCCGAAGATGGTTCGGAAGCACCGAAGAGTTCGGAAGGTCCGAAGTGAGATCGGAGGATCCGATCATTAGGTGTCAAGAGTTGATCGACACGTGGGAGTTCGGACGTTCCGAAGTGTAGGTTCGGTGGATCCGATCATGAGGTGTCAAGAGCAGCTGGACACGTGCATGTTCGGACGGTCCGAAGTGTATGATCGGAGGATCCGATCATGAGCTGTCAAGAGCCAGTGGACACGTAGCGTTCGGACGTTCCGAAGTGGTGTTCGGAGGATCCGAACATGGCCTATAAATAGTGGTCGGATTTCCTCATTTTGACTCGCCAATTCAGAGAGTTCCATAGCATTTCAGTCGTTTCTGACAGGTTCTAGTCTTGTTCCGAGATTTGGGCACTAGCGGGGAGCTGCTGGTCTTGTAGCAGAGCTGTGCTCTAGTTGGGAGCTAGCGGCATCAGCGGGCTAGCGACGGACGAAGGTTTGGAATTTTATCAGTATTTATCTCAGGATTATCTAGTTAAGTCTGGTAGATAAGTTTAGTGATGGTTTTCACTTGATGAATAGGCTTGGATTAGACCTGTTGTCTGGTTGTTCCAGTGGATTAGGATTGCTGTGATAGAGGTACGAAAGTACTATCCGAGATATCCTGGTTGAGTATACATTCATATATGTGTTGCATGATTATGTGGTGCATTGATATATGTCATATGATGCATGCTATTATGTCACGTTTATTACTGCACGTTGCATTTCATGTTGAGCCGTATCTCCTTCGAGATAGCCTTTGCTGTTGAGCTGTATCTCTTTCGAGATAAGCTATATCTTGGGGCCGCTCAGCCCTGTCTTGTGGACGCATGGACACCGAGAGTACACAGTGGCCGACGGGTCGGGAGGGCTTCGGTGGTCCGGGACATTTTAGGTCCACGTCTGTCTTGTAGTGGATGCAGTGACCCAGAGGTTGGACCGCGCGGCACTATCCACTTGGCGCCTCTAGACTGAGCATTGTTGAGATCCTTTTGTGATTCCTGTTTCTTGACTACCCCGGTATCATGATCATAGCATGTGCATTTCATATAGGTCTGTATACTCATACTTTTGTACTGGGCGTTCTTATCGCTCACGTCCTCGGTTTTGTTTATCTTGGACACCCCATTCCCTCGGGGCAGGTCTCAGGTTGGATGGTTCCGGAGGAGCAGGAGGAGGACGTTGAGTAGCCGGTTGGTTTAGTTTCGGTATCATTTGATTCGATATGGTTGTACCAGATATTCTTTACCTTATTTTGAGTTGTTCTAGAGTTCGTTTGGGTTGTATAACTTATTTGTTGTTTCCGCTTATCTCTGATTAGATTATTATTAATTAAGTTAATTGCATGCTTAGTTTTCAATTAGTAGGTGATTCTGGAACGGGTCACTACATTTATGGTATCAGAGCATGCGTATGATTTTGGGATATAGATTTGTTTTGGGATTTCCGTTGACCATTTTCCCTATTCTATCTTGTAGCGATGGCTGACCATTTTGATGACGGGAGTAGTCAGGGGAGTGTAGGTCGATGGGGTGACCAGGATGATCTTAGGCGTCACCATGAGCATCGTCATCGTCGGGATGGTCCTAGGCGTTTCGATATGCATCGTTTCATGCAGATGGGGCCTAAGCCTTTAGTTGCGGTGAGACTCCCGATGATGCGGAGGATTGGTTAGAGCGCATGGAGAGTTGTTTCCGCGCATTCCAGTGCACCGATGAGCAGAAGATGGAGACCCTTAGTTTTTCTTGAGGGCCGTGCTCGCAGGTGGTGGCGATCGACTTCTGCGCCGATAGTTCAGTCTCAGGGTAGAGCGACTTGGGCCGATTTCCGTGCAGCGTTCATGCAGCTGTACTTTCCTCCAGCCCTTCGCCAGGCCAAGACGATTGAGCTCTTGAACCTGAAGCAGGGGAGTATGTCTGTTGATGAGTATCAGCAGAAATTCTTTGAGTTATTACCCTTCGCTCCTCATATCAGTGGCAGTTCTGAGGCCAAGTATGATCATTTCCTCCAGGGCCTTAATCAGGAGATCTTTGATCGAGTCACTGTCTGTGATAATCCTACTTCGTACGATGGGTTGGTGAACCGGTGTCGTCAAGCAGAGATCAGTCTCCAGCGTGGTAGGGCTATTCTTTCTTCTAGACCTCCGAGTACTTTGAGGCCTCGATCTCAGTCGTTCAAGAAATCTGGTTCGTCTTCTTCTGGATCTAGATCTCGATCTAGCGGTGTTTTCCGCTTTGGTAAGAAGAAGGAGTCTTGTGCGCATTGTGGGAAGAACCATCCATCGGAGCAATGCCGAGTAGCCGCAGGAGCTTGTTATCAGTGCGGAGAGATGGGGCATATTAAGAAGAATTGTCCTCAGTTGCGAGGTGGAGCAGGATCTGGTTCTGGATCTCAGGCGACTGTTCAGCAGAGGAGGCAGGGTCAGGCAGTGGGTAGTTCGAATCTTCGACCTCGTGCCCAAGGTCAAGTTTTTGCGTTGAACCAGGATCAGGCTGCAGACGAGACCGAGAGAGTCATAGCAGGTACTTTTTGTTTATGCGGTATTCCTGCTTTTGTTCTTATAGATACCGGAGCATCTCATTCATTCATTTCTGCACGATTCGTTAAACGTCATAAGTTACCGTATGTTTCTCTAGACGTCATTCTTTCTGTTTCTACCCCGATGGGTCATTCGGTTTTAGCCAAGCGTCTAGTGATGGGTTGTCCTTTAGATTTTGAGGGTAACGAGTTGACTGCGAATCTTATGATTCTGGAGATGGAAGATTTTGATTGTATTTTGGGTATAGACATTTTGACTACCTACCGAGCTACTGTGGATTGTTACCAGAAGCTTGTTCAGTTTCGTACGACTGAGAGCTCTAGTTGGTTTTTCTATGGTGAGGGAGCGCGACCTCCGATGCCAGTAGTATCTGCTCTGAAAGCCTGTCGTGCTTTAGAGGCGGGCGGGGAAGGCTACCTCATCTATACAATTGATACGTCCACAGGTAGTGTTGGTATAGAGGATATTCCAGTGGTTTGTGAATTTCCTGATGTATTTCCAGAAGAGATTCCTGGTTTTCCTCCGGTTAGAGAGGTGGAGTTTGGCATTGATTAATGCCAGGGACTGCACCGATTTCTCGTGCCCCCTATCGTCTGGCTCCGTCAGAGATGAGAGAGCTGAAGCAGCAATTGCAGGATCTTCTTGATAAGGGTTATATTCGCCCGAGTGTTTCGCCTTGGGGAGCTCCAGTCTTGTTTGTCAAGAAGAAGGATGGATCGATGCGGTTGTGCATTGATTATCGCCAGCTGAATCGGGTGACGATCAAAAACAAGTACCCATTACCCCGTATTGATGACTTGTTCGATCAGCTTCAGGGTACTTCTGTTTACTCCAAGATCGACTTGCGATCAGGTTATCATCAGATGAGAGTCAGAGATGATGATATTTCCAAGACTGCATTTCGTACTCGTTATGGGCATTACGAGTTTCTAGTTATGCCATTCGGATTGACGAATGCGCCAGCGGTGTTCATGAATCTGATGAACCGAGTCTTCCGAGATTTTCTGGATCAGTTTGTGGTGGTTTTCATTGACGATATCTTGATCTATTCTCATAGTGTGGAAGAGCATGTCCAGCACTTGAGGATTGTGTTGCAGATTCTTCGCGAGAAGCAATTGTATGCTAAGCTGAGTAAGTGCGAGTTCTGGATTGATCGTGTAGTATTCCTTGGTCATGTGATTTCCAAGGAAGGAATTTCTGTGGATCCCAGCAAGATTGAGGCAGTGCTAAATTGGTCACGACCTACGACGGTGGCTGAGATCCGTAGTTTTCTAGGTCTAGCAGGGTATTATCGTCGCTTCATCGTGAATTTCTCCCAGGTAGCTAGACCTTTGACGCAACTTACTCGGAAGGATGTTCCATTTGAGTGGTCATCTGAGTGCGAAGATAGTTTCAGAGAGCTTCGTCGACTTCTGACTTCTGCACCTGTTTTGGCGTTACCGTCAGGATCTGATGGTTTCAGTGTTTACACCGATGCCTCTTCTCAAGGCTTAGGGTGTGTGTTGACGCAAAACGGTCATGTGATTGCTTATGCTTCCAGACAGCTGAAATCTCACGAGGAGAAGTATCCTACTCATGATCTAGAGTTGGCAGCTATTGTGTTCGCGCTGAAGATTTGGCGTCATTACTTGTACGGGGTTAAGTTTGAAATCTTTACTGATCATAAGAGTCTGAAATATCTGTTCACTCAGGCTGAGTTGAACATGAGGCAACGTCGTTGGATGGATTTGCTGAAAGATTATGACTGCGAGATCAAGTACCATCCAGGATCTGCAAATCTCACAGCTGATGCTCTTAGTCGCAAAGTGAGAGTTTCTGCACTTCAGACCAGTGCTATGATTAGTACTATTCAGGATTGTTGTTCGTTGGGATTTAATTTCAAACATCGGAAAGGTATGGAGAGCATTCGTGTTGCTACCATTTTATCTGAGCCAGCCTTGTTCGCTCGGATTCGAGATGCTCAGATGTCTGATCTCAAGACTCAGAGATTAGCTCGGTTAGCGGGTGGAGATAGCGGTTTCCATTATCAGTCTAATGGTCTTCTGTGTTTGTCTAATCGAGTTGTAGTACCAGAAGATGATAATTTGAGGGAGGAGATCTTATCTCATGCTCATCGAAGTAAGTTGAGTATTCATCCAGGAAGTAATAAGATGTATAAAGACTTGAGGACACGATTTTGGTGGAAAGGGATGAAGCGCAGTGTTTATCAGTTTGTTTCCAAGTGTCTTGTTTGTCAACAGGTTAAGGCAGAGCACCGTCGACCTGGAGGATTATTGTTGAATCTACCTATTCCTGAATGGAAGTGGGAGCATATCGCGATGGATTTCATTACTCACTTGCCATTATCGTCGAGGAATAGTGACGCTATTTGGGTAGTGGTGGATCGACTCACCAAGTCTGCTCATTTTTGTCTTATAACCGGGATTTCACTTTCGATCGTATGGCTCGATTGTACATTCAGGAGATTGTACGTTTGCATGGAGTGCCTGTCAGTATTGTCAGTGACAGAGATCCTCGTTTTACCTCACGGTTTTGGGGTAGTTTCCAGTCAGTTTTGGGTACTACACTGAGTCTGAGTACTGCTTATCATCCGGAGACTGACGGTCAGTCAGAGAGGACTATCCGTACGCTTGAGGATATGTTGCGAGCCTGTGTTATGGATTTCGGACCCGCTTGGCAGGATCATTTGCCTTTGATTGAGTTCGCGTACAACAACAGCTACCATCGTAGTATTGGTATGGCACCATTTGAGGCGTTGTATGGGCGACGTTGTCGTACTCCTTTATTCTGGGACGAAGTTGGTGAACGACATGTTGAGGGACCGGAGTTAGTCCAGCAGGCTATTGATAAAGTTGCAGTAATCAAGAAGAGGATTAAGATTGCCCAGGATCGACAGGCTAGTTATGCGAACACCAAGCGGCGACCTCTTTATTTTCAGCCAGGTGAGAAAGTGTTTCTCCGAGTTTCGCCTTTTCGCAGGATTTTGAGATTTGGTCTCAAGGGTAAGCTATCTCCGAGATTCATTGGTCCTTTTGAGATTCTAGAATGTGTGGGAGATTTAGCTTACAGGTTAGCATTACCTCCGTATTTGTCCGGTATTCATGATGTGTTCCACGTATCTTTGTTGAGACGATACGTAGCAGATGAGTCTCACATCTTGCATCCCTCTGAAGTTCAACTTGAATCAGATTTGTCTTACGTGGAGCGACCAGTTCAGATTCTCGATCGCAAAGACAAGGTGTTGCGGAATAAGATCATTCCTCTTGTCTTAGTACAGTGGCAGCGCAGAGGCACTGAAGAAGCCACTTGGGAGTTAGAGAGTCGTATGCGTTCAGAACATCCAGAGCTCTTTTGAGTTTTGCTTTGTATATGTTGTGTTTTTCAATTGTAATCGAGATATCAGTTGTATTCAACAACAATTGAGATATAATAGCGATGTTGTTATTTCGTTTTGTTCATTCTCTAAGCCTGATTTCGAGGACGAAATCTTTTAAGGGGGGGAGAATGTAGTAGCCCGAATGCCGAATTGGGTAATTAACGGATTAATGGTGATTAATCATGATCGGAAGGTCCGAAGATGGTTCGGAAGCACCGAAGAGTTCGGAAGGTCCGAAGTGAGTGAGATCGGAGGATCCGATCATTAGGTGTCAAGAGTTGATCGACACGTGGGAGTTCGGACGTTCCGAAGTGTAGGTTCGGTGGATCCGATCATGAGGTGTCAAGAGCAGCTGGACACGTGCATGTTCGGACGGTCCGAAGTGTATGATCGGAGGATCCGATCATGAGCTGTCAAGAGCCAGTGGACACGTAGCGTTCGGACGTTCCGAAGTGGTGTTCGGAGGATCCGAACATGGCCTATAAATAGTGGTCGGATTTCCTCATTTTGACTCGCCAATTCAGAGAGTTCCATAGCATTTCAGTCGTTTCTGACAGGTTCTAGTCTTGTTCCGAGATTTGGGCACTAGCGGGGAGCTGCTGGTCTTGTAGCAGAGCTGTGCTCTAGTTGGGAGCTAGCGGCATCAGCGGGCTAGCGACGGACGAAGGTTTGGAATTTTATCAGTATTTATCTCAGGATTATCTAGTTAAGTCTGGTAGATAAGTTTAGTGATGGTTTTCACTTGATGAATAGGCTTGGATTAGACCTGTTGTCTGGTTGTTCCAGTGGATTAGGATTGCTGTGATAGAGGTACGAAAGTACTATCCGAGATATCCTGGTTGAGTATACATTCATATATGTGTTGCATGATTATGTGGTGCATTGATATATGTCATATGATGCATGCTATTATGTCACGTTTATTACTGCACGTTGCATTTCATGTTGAGCCGTATCTCCTTCGAGATAGCCTTTGCTGTTGAGCTGTATCTCTTTCGAGATAAGCTATATCTTGGGGCCGCTCAGCCCTGTCTTGTGGACGCATGGACACCGAGAGTACACAGTGGCCGACGGGTCGGGAGGGCTTCGGTGGTCCGGGACATTTTAGGTCCACGTCTGTCTTGTAGTGGATGCAGTGACCCAGAGGTTGGACCGCGCGGCACTATCCACTTGGCGCCTCTAGACTGAGCATTGTTGAGATCCTTTTGTGATTCCTGTTTCTTGACTACCCCGGTATCATGATCATAGCATGTGCATTTCATATAGGTCTGTATACTCATACTTTTGTACTGGGCGTTCTTATCGCTCACGTCCTCGGTTTTGTTTATCTTGGACACCCCATTCCCTCGGGGCAGGTCTCAGGTTGGATGGTTCCGGAGGAGCAGGAGGAGGACGTTGAGTAGCCGGTTGGTTTAGTTTCGGTATCATTTGATTCGATATGGTTGTACCAGATATTCTTTACCTTATTTTGAGTTGTTCTAGAGTTCGTTTGGGTTGTATAACATATTTGTTGACTTTTCCGCTATTATCTCTGATTAGTAATTATTAAGTTAATTGCATGCTTAGTTTTCAATTAGTAGGTGATTCTGGAACGGGTCACTACACGCCGTCTTTTCTAAACTGGACCTGAGGACCGGTTATCATCAGTTAAAGGTCAGGGCTGAAGATATTCCCAAGACAGCCTTTCGAACCAGATACGGGCACTACGAATTCACAGTGATGCCCTTTGGTCTGACCAACGCACCAGCAGCATTCATGGACCTTATGAACAGAGTATTCAAGCCATTTCTGGATCAGTTCATAGTGGTATTCATCGACGACATTCTCGTCTATTCTCCTGACGAGGCAAGCCACGAAGAGCACCTTCACCTTGCTCTGCAAATCTTAAGAGAGAATAAGCTCTATGCTAAGTTTAGCAAGTGTGAATTCTGGCTAAGAAGTGTGTCATTTCTAGGACACGTGATCTCGAGAACAGGAGTGTCAGTGGATCCAAGGAAAGTAGAGGCAATTACAGAGTGGCCGAGACCGAAGAACGCCACTGATATCAGAAGCTTTCTTGGATTGGCAGGATATTACCGAAAATTCGTCGAAGGGTTCTCCTCGATAGCCGTGCCACTGACGAAGCTCACACAGAAAAATTCAAAATTCACCTGGAGTGAGGATTGCGAGAAAAGTTTCCAGACGCTGAAAGAGAAACTCGCATCCACACCAGTGCTGATCTTGCCCGCAGAGAATAAGGATTTCACGATTTACAGTGACGCCTCTAAGGACGGTCTAGGATGCGTACTAATGCAAGAAGGAAGAGTGATCGCCTATGCGTCTAGACAGTTGAAACCGCACGAGCAGAATTATCCTACTCATGACCTGGAACTAGCAGCGGTTGTCTTCGCCTTAAAGATTTGGAGGCACTATCTCTATGGTGCTAAATGTGAAATCTTCACAGACCATCAGAGCCTCAAGTACTTGTTCACCCAAAAGGAACTTAATATGAGGCAAAGGCGATGGATCGAACTTCTGAAAGATTATGACTTGACCATAAGTTACCATCCGGGTAAAGCAAACAAAGTGGCTGATGCGCTAAGTCGGAAGGGCCCAGGAAAAATGACTCTAGCTTCCCTCTCGGCCCGGCCATGTCTGCAGGAGACCGTCAAGTTAAACCAAGATCAAGACCCGGTACTGACTAAAATTAAGGAGCAGGTCAGAGAAGGGAAGTCTCAGGATCATCAAATTGATGACAAGGGAATCTTATGGATGAAAGGAAGACTGTGTGTGCCAGACAGTGATAACCTTCGCCGAGAGATAATGACAGAAGCGCACAAGTCAAAATTCTCAGTCCATCCAGGCAGTACGAAGATGTACAGGGATCTCAAGAATAGCTTCTGGTGGAATGGCATGAAGAGAGATGTAGCTGAATTCGTCTCTAGATGTCAGGTATGCCAGCAGGTCAAAGCAGAACATCAGCGACCTGGAGGATTACTGCAACCTTTGGAAATCCCCGAGTGGAAATGGGAGCATATCTCCATGGATTTCGTGGTAGGATTGCCAAAGTCTAGGCAAAGCCACGACGGTATATGGGTAATCGTGGACAGACTCACCAAGACTGCACACTTCCTACCCGTCCGCATGAATTACAATCTCGACAAGTTGGCTTCACTGTACATGGACAACATTGTCAGACTTCATGGAGTACCAGTGAGCATCTTATCTGATAGAGATCCGAGGTTCGTCTCGCGCTTTTGGAAGAGCTTTCAAGAGGCCATGGGGACGAAAGTAACCCTAAGTACTGCCTATCACCCCCAAACCGATGGGCAAACGGAGAGGACCATACAAACTTTAGAGGATATGCTGCGAGCATGCGCTCTGGAATTCAATAGCAACTGGAGCACTCATTTACCCCTAATTGAGTTTGCTTACAACAACAGCTATCACAGCAGCATCGGAATGGCTCCATACGAAGCCCTGTATGGCAGAAAATGTCGATCACCACTTTACTGGGATGAAGTGGGAGAGAAAGCTGTAGTGGGACCCGAGCTAGTACAGATGACAGTAGACAAGGTTAAAATTGTCCGAGAGAAACTCAAAGCAGCTCAGGACCGACAAAAGAGCTGGGCAGATCTGAAAAGAAGGCCGGTAGAGTTCAACGTGGGCGAGAAGGCGTATGTGAAAGTCTCGCCTATGAGAGGAGTTGTCCGATTCAGTAAGGCCGGAAAACTGAACCCTCGCTATGTTGGACCCTTTGAAATCTTGGAAAAAGTGGGCACACTAGCATGCAGACTGGCATTGCCACCGAACATGTCAAGGATCCACAACGTATTCCATGTTTCTCAACTAAGGAGATACGTCCCAGACCCAAGCCACATCCTGGAAGTAGAACCACTCATAATGGAAGGAAACTTGGGAAAAGAACTGAAATACGAAGAAGTTCCTATCAGAATTGTGGACACCAAGGAACAAGTGCTTAGGCGACGTATCATTCCCTACGTCAAAGTGCAGTGGTCTAACCACACAGAGAGAGAAGCAACTTGGGAAGTTGAAGAGAAGATGCGAAAGGAATATCCTTATCTGTTTGGAGACCAAGCCGACTCAAGTTTCGAGGACGAAACTTCTCATAAGGAGGGAGGGATGTGAGGACCGGATTTTATCCACATTATAATTAAATAATTGTAAGAAAATGTTAGCATGAGATTTTATTTTGTGCATGGGAGAATATTTTATGGGATATGTGGAGATACTATGGGACATGCAATATTATAGTGATATATTGTGATTAAGCATACAATTTTCGAAAATTAGGAAGGAGATTTTCTTGCAAGAGTTGAATATTACATAAGTTGAAGAATTAAGGTATAATATGATACAAGAATTTCGAAAATTTCCCTAGGATAAATGCCAAGATTGGTGAGGATTATATGCTTGGTTAACTTGGACAAGAATCATCAAGACATTGCACCACAGCCGTTGGATCGGGTAACCTAGATTTTTCGAATTAACCTAGACCATTGGATTAGAGTGTGAATCTCCTAACTTAAGTAGATATATTTTCGAAATATGGAAGATGAATCAACATCTATGGCAAGGGAATGAGAGTCAAATATTGAGAGATTATGCAAATTATGGTATGATTTGAACACCATATTTAACACCCTTCCCTCCACCTATAAATACCCCATCACCCCACTCATTCCCCACCCTTCAAATTCTCGAAATTTGAGCTGAAAACCAAGGCGAAACCCTGCTGAAAAATCGTCTCTAAACAGTCCAAAAATTTAAGCCGAGGCACCGCCCGATCGAAGAACGAGTAGCGATCCAAATCCTGAAGCCGAGTACCCACGTTTTAGCAATCAATATATACTGTAAGTGGGCTATTTTCAAACTTTAAAATTTCAGATTCGAGTATGCATGTTTTCAATTTTAAAAGAAAATAAATAGTCGAGTACAATCTTCTTTCTACCTTTCTTACATTGTCATACGATTTTAAACGCACTGTGAGGAGTCAACCGTATATGGGTGGGAATCCCAACCATGACGTACCCTTACGCGGTGGGGGATATAACCGCTATACGGCCTCGCCCCCTTAGAGGAGTAAAAACGAGGGACTGACGTCAGTAAACCATAGAAGGTCGATAAATTGCAGTGCTTGATATATGTTTATGCATGTGGTACGAAAATGTTATGCAAGTCATATGATTAATTCGAAATTTTACATGTTGATTTATATTGTGCTCGATATCCCCCACTTGCTGAGTATTTCCAAATACTCACCCCTTACAACCTTCCCAGATAAGTCGTCCGAAGAACAGGTTGAGGACGAAGAGTCCGAACAGTTTTGGGGATGGTGATCCACGCGACCCGTACTAGTAGTAGTATAGTTCGAATTTATGATTTAATAAGTTGTAAGACGTTTTCGCACTTAATTCTGTCATTTGTTGATTTTCGGATGTAAAAGACAATTGTTTATTTCGTTTGAATTTATGATATAAACTGGTTCGGTTTACACTGTGCTGCGAGAAGGCTTGTTGTTTCAATTGTGTGATTGTAAACGACGCCGGTGTCAAGTCCCGAGTTTCGGGGCGTGACATTTAAGTGGTATCAGAGCCGCCAGGTTCATAGTCCGGTTGGGAAAAATCGATTTTCAAAAAAAAAAAAAAAAAAAACCCTAAAAATTTTCGGTGGAATTTTAACTCGAGGCCGATGCTACCTCCTCCGAAACGGCCCAACGATCAAGACTCCCTACCCTAATCGGGAGCCCCAGCGAAAAATCGCGAAATTCCTTCGTTTAGGCCTCCGAAACCTCGATTTTGCCGTTTTAGGAAAGTTTGGTAACCCCTAGGACTTTTCGTAGGAAACTCCAAATTCGATTCCGTCAACTGTTCTGGAATCCTCTCGACATATGCTTCGAACCCATATGTCTAATTCCAAACTTTCCATTTTTGGAAAAAAAAAAAAAAAAATTTTTTTATATATTCATTTAAATTTCGAAAATTTCATATGTATTGCATATTTTCACTTGTTATATACTGTCTATTTCGGATTCTGAGCATTTCCGTTTTTGATTTCAGGAAATGGCTCCATCTACTCCCCTGCGACCCCGTACTCGTTTCCAAGCTGCCCTTCGTCTGAAGGAGCTTGCCCTTCACTACCAGTCACGCCAGATTCGGCGACTTAGAGCCCGATTAAGCGAGAGGAGGAGTGAGGTCGAAGCCTTAACCGCCGAGAAAGAAGAGATTCAAGTCCGCCTTAATCAGTCTATCTATCAGGGGGAACTAGTTAGGGGAGATAACATGGATCTACGGGATGTCATAGAACAGTGTAAGTATCAAAATGGGAAGCTACAAGAGGATGCGGATCGCTATCGCAAGGAACTTGAAGAGGAGAAGCAGCAGAATGCCAGAGGTAAGAGAAGGCTAGAGAATTCTTGTGAGGCCATGAACAGTCTAGCATATGTGAACCAGCGCTTGGTCCAGCAAGCTGAAGCTCTAAAGAATAAGATCAAGGAAAATAAGGAGGGTTACGAGCTACGCTACCAGAGTACCGTAGATCTGTTGGACGAGGCAGAGGCAAATGCTCATGAGTGGAAGATGCAGGTGGCCCAGCTCAACGCAGCAAACGCACAGCTCAGTACAGAAAACGCTAATCTTACTCACATGGTTGAGGTACTGCAGGAGGAAGAGCCGGAGGAAGAGCCGGAGGAAGAGGAGCCTATTGAGATAGATGAGCCGATAGCTGCAGTAGGAGATGGAGAGTTAGACGATTAGATCATCTTAGTGACTTTTCCTTATTACTAGGAGTTTATCCTTCCATTGTTGCTATTTTATTTTCAGTCAGCAGTACTTATTTCCATTCAGTACAATTTGTTCAGTCAGTTGTTTCTTCGAATTCAAAAATTAATAAAGTATGATTATTATTTATCTCAGTCGTGCATTGATATTCAAATTATGTTTGCTTATTTACTCAGTTGTTCCAGCATAACTTATCTATTCAATCTTGTTGATTTATACAACAAATTCTTAGAAGCGTTTAACTTGTAGGAAATGGCCGGTAGACCACCGAGACAGAACCGCAACCCCCGTTATGCTAACAACAACAACAACAACGACAACACTAATGAAGAAGGCAACGGGCCTCCACCCCAGTTCAACCTCAACCAGGCAGACTTAATGGCTATAGCCACGATCGTGGCAACTACACTTCAGGGGTTGGTGAACCCCAATGCTAATCAGCAGCCCCCACCTCCACCACAGCATGGGGTCAAGTTTCATTACGAGTCTCTGCGCAAGAACAGGTGCCCAACCTTCAGTGGCGCTGCTGACCCGGAAATTAGCCAGAGTTGGCTAAAGAGTGTGGAAACTCAGTTAAGACTGTTGGAAGTCCCAGATGCACTAAAAGTGGACGTAATAGTGCCTTTCCTGGAAGACAAGGCAGCTAAATGGTGGGAAGCAGTCTCTCCAGCCATGACCGCTGCTGGACCAATCACATGGCGAATCTTCCGGGAAACATTTCTGAAACAGTACTACCCGGCGGAAGTCAGACTACAGAAGTTAAGTGAGTTTGAGAGTCTCAGTCAGGCCCCGGATATGTCAGTAGTGGAATACACCTCTCAATTCAATGCCCTTGGTTCTTATGCTCCTGCAATTATGGCAGATGAAGTTCTGAAATTGCACCGATTTAAAAAGGGGTTGAACAGCAGAATCCAATCCGCTCTGGCAGTCTACCAACCTACCAACTTTTCAGACTTGATGGGTGCGGCTATCCGAGCCGAAGCTGATATTCGTCGGAGAGAAGGGGAAAACAGGAACAAGCGACCCCCTGTCGGCCAGCCCTCCCAGGGAAAACCAATGTTCAAGAGGCCCAATCAGTCAGGTGGACCTCCCTCAGGGAAATTCCCCGTCAATAACTACCAAGGACTCAAGCCATGCTCAACATGTGGCTTCAAGCACTCTGGGGAATGCCGAAGGGCAAGCGGTGTGTGTTTTGGATGTGGGAAAGCGGGGCACCGAATTGCAGAATGTCCTATCGCTGCCAACCGACCAGCAGGGCCAAACAGAGGAACTGGGCCAAATCCGGGAGCAGGCCCTAGTAAACCAAAAGAGGATAAACCCAATGCTAGGATCTTTGCCATGACTCAGGAAGAGGCTGATGACGCAACTGAAGTCGTGTCAGGTACCATTCTAATTCAATCAGTACCTGCCTATGCATTATTTGACTGCGGTGCTACCCATTCCTTTATGTCTAAGAGATTTGCTAAGAAGTTAGGACGTAGGCCTGACAAGCTAACTGAACCTTTCCGAATAGCCACACCTACGAGTAGAGCTATAGAAACTGAGGAGATTTACAGAGACTGTGAAATCAGTATCAATAATCAGACTTTTAGCGCCGACTTGATACAGTTGATCATGGTCGATTTCGACATCATCTTAGGGATGGATTGGTTAGCGAGAAACAATGCAGTAGTAGACTGTAAGGGAAAGGAAGTCAAACTCCGAACCCCGAATCAGGAAGAAGTCGTGTTTCACGGGAAATCCAAGGGGCGGAAATCACTATTGTCCGCATCTCAAGCTTGGAAAGCCATGAAATCCGGAGGAGATATCTACCTAGCAATGATCAGTGAGGTAACAGAAGAAGTCGAACTGAAACTGGAAGACATCCCGATAGTGAGAGAGTTCCCCGATGTTTTTCCAGAAGAACTCTCAGGGACAGTCCCGGACCGCGAGGTGGAGTTCGAGATCAACCTGGTTCCCGGTGCGGCACCAATCTCTAAGGCACCATACAGAATGGCACCAGCCGAACTCAAGGAGCTGAAGGAACAACTCCAAGAATTGCTAGATAAAAGGCAGATTCGACCAAGTGTGTCCCCGTGGGGAGCTCCAGTACTCTTCGTAAAGAAGAAGGACGGTAGTATGAGATTATGCATCGACTACAGGGAATTGAACAAGATCACAATCAAGAACAGGTACCCTCTACCTCGGATAGACGATCTGTTCGATCAGCTTAAAGGAGCCGCCGTCTTTTCTAAACTGGACCTGAGGACCGGTTATCATCAGTTAAAGGTCAGGGCTGAAGATATTCCCAAGACAGCCTTTCGAACCAGATACGGGCACTACGAATTCACAGTGATGCCCTTTGGTCTGACCAACGCACCAGCAGCATTCATGGACCTTATGAACAGAGTATTCAAGCCATTTCTGGATCAGTTCATAGTGGTATTCATCGACGACATTCTCGTCTATTCTCCTGACGAGGCAAGCCACGAAGAGCACCTTCACCTTGCTCTGCAAATCTTAAGAGAGAATAAGCTCTATGCTAAGTTTAGCAAGTGTGAATTCTGGCTAAGAAGTGTGTCATTTCTAGGACACGTGATCTCGAGAACAGGAGTGTCAGTGGATCCAAGGAAAGTAGAGGCAATTACAGAGTGGCCGAGACCGAAGAACGCCACTGATATCAGAAGCTTTCTTGGATTGGCAGGATATTACCGAAAATTCGTCGAAGGGTTCTCCTCGATAGCCGTGCCACTGACGAAGCTCACACAGAAAAATTCAAAATTCACCTGGAGTGAGGATTGCGAGAAAAGTTTCCAGACGCTGAAAGAGAAACTCGCATCCACACCAGTGCTGATCTTGCCCGCAGAGAATAAGGATTTCACGATTTACAGTGACGCCTCTAAGGACGGTCTAGGATGCGTACTAATGCAAGAAGGAAGAGTGATCGCCTATGCGTCTAGACAGTTGAAACCGCACGAGCAGAATTATCCTACTCATGACCTGGAACTAGCAGCGGTTGTCTTCGCCTTAAAGATTTGGAGGCACTATCTCTATGGTGCTAAATGTGAAATCTTCACAGACCATCAGAGCCTCAAGTACTTGTTCACCCAAAAGGAACTTAATATGAGGCAAAGGCGATGGATCGAACTTCTGAAAGATTATGACTTGACCATAAGTTACCATCCGGGTAAAGCAAACAAAGTGGCTGATGCGCTAAGTCGGAAGGGCCCAGGAAAAATGACTCTAGCTTCCCTCTCGGCCCGGCCATGTCTGCAGGAGACCGTCAAGTTAAACCAAGATCAAGACCCGGTACTGACTAAAATTAAGGAGCAGGTCAGAGAAGGGAAGTCTCAGGATCATCAAATTGATGACAAGGGAATCTTATGGATGAAAGGAAGACTGTGTGTGCCAGACAGTGATAACCTTCGCCGAGAGATAATGACAGAAGCGCACAAGTCAAAATTCTCAGTCCATCCAGGCAGTACGAAGATGTACAGGGATCTCAAGAATAGCTTCTGGTGGAATGGCATGAAGAGAGATGTAGCTGAATTCGTCTCTAGATGTCAGGTATGCCAGCAGGTCAAAGCAGAACATCAGCGACCTGGAGGATTACTGCAACCTTTGGAAATCCCCGAGTGGAAATGGGAGCATATCTCCATGGATTTCGTGGTAGGATTGCCAAAGTCTAGGCAAAGCCACGACGGTATATGGGTAATCGTGGACAGACTCACCAAGACTGCACACTTCCTACCCGTCCGCATGAATTACAATCTCGACAAGTTGGCTTCACTGTACATGGACAACATTGTCAGACTTCATGGAGTACCAGTGAGCATCTTATCTGATAGAGATCCGAGGTTCGTCTCGCGCTTTTGGAAGAGCTTTCAAGAGGCCATGGGGACGAAAGTAACCCTAAGTACTGCCTATCACCCCCAAACCGATGGGCAAACGGAGAGGACCATACAAACTTTAGAGGATATGCTGCGAGCATGCGCTCTGGAATTCAATAGCAACTGGAGCACTCATTTACCCCTAATTGAGTTTGCTTACAACAACAGCTATCACAGCAGCATCGGAATGGCTCCATACGAAGCCCTGTATGGCAGAAAATGTCGATCACCACTTTACTGGGATGAAGTGGGAGAGAAAGCTGTAGTGGGACCCGAGCTAGTACAGATGACAGTAGACAAGGTTAAAATTGTCCGAGAGAAACTCAAAGCAGCTCAGGACCGACAAAAGAGCTGGGCAGATCTGAAAAGAAGGCCGGTAGAGTTCAACGTGGGCGAGAAGGCGTATGTGAAAGTCTCGCCTATGAGAGGAGTTGTCCGATTCAGTAAGGCCGGAAAACTGAACCCTCGCTATGTTGGACCCTTTGAAATCTTGGAAAAAGTGGGCACACTAGCATGCAGACTGGCATTGCCACCGAACATGTCAAGGATCCACAACGTATTCCATGTTTCTCAACTAAGGAGATACGTCCCAGACCCAAGCCACATCCTGGAAGTAGAACCACTCATAATGGAAGGAAACTTGGGAAAAGAACTGAAATACGAAGAAGTTCCTATCAGAATTGTGGACACCAAGGAACAAGTGCTTAGGCGACGTATCATTCCCTACGTCAAAGTGCAGTGGTCTAACCACACAGAGAGAGAAGCAACTTGGGAAGTTGAAGAGAAGATGCGAAAGGAATATCCTTATCTGTTTGGAGACCAAGCCGACTCAAGTTTCGAGGACGAAACTTCTCATAAGGAGGGAGGGATGTGAGGACCGGATTTTATCCACATTATAATTAAATAATTGTAAGAAAATGTTAGCATGAGATTTTATTTTGTGCATGGGAGAATATTTTATGGGATATGTGGAGATACTATGGGACATGCAATATTATAGTGATATATTGTGATTAAGCATACAATTTTCGAAAATTAGGAAGGAGATTTTCTTGCAAGAGTTGAATATTACATAAGTTGAAGAATTAAGGTATAATATGATACAAGAATTTCGAAAATTTCCCTAGGATAAATGCCAAGATTGGTGAGGATTATATGCTTGGTTAACTTGGACAAGAATCATCAAGACATTGCACCACAGCCGTTGGATCGGGTAACCTAGATTTTTCGAATTAACCTAGACCATTGGATTAGAGTGTGAATCTCCTAACTTAAGTAGATATATTTTCGAAATATGGAAGATGAATCAACATCTATGGCAAGGGAATGAGAGTCAAATATTGAGAGATTATGCAAATTATGGTATGATTTGAACACCATATTTAACACCCTTCCCTCCACCTATAAATACCCCATCACCCCACTCATTCCCCACCCTTCAAATTCTCGAAATTTGAGCTGAAAACCAAGGCGAAACCCTGCTGAAAAATCGTCTCTAAACAGTCCAAAAATTTAAGCCGAGGCACCGCCCGATCGAAGAACGAGTAGCGATCCAAATCCTGAAGCCGAGTACCCACGTTTTAGCAATCAATATATACTGTAAGTGGGCTATTTTCAAACTTTAAAATTTCAGATTCGAGTATGCATGTTTTCAATTTTAAAAGAAAATAAATAGTCGAGTACAATCTTCTTTCTACCTTTCTTACATTGTCATACGATTTTAAACGCACTGTGAGGAGTCAACCGTATATGGGTGGGAATCCCAACCATGACGTACCCTTACGCGGTGGGGGATATAACCGCTATACGGCCTCGCCCCCTTAGAGGAGTAAAAACGAGGGACTGACGTCAGTAAACCATAGAAGGTCGATAAATTGCAGTGCTTGATATATGTTTATGCATGTGGTACGAAAATGTTATGCAAGTCATATGATTAATTCGAAATTTTACATGTTGATTTATATTGTGCTCGATATCCCCCACTTGCTGAGTATTTCCAAATACTCACCCCTTACAACCTTCCCAGATAAGTCGTCCGAAGAACAGGTTGAGGACGAAGAGTCCGAACAGTTTTGGGGATGGTGATCCACGCGACCCGTACTAGTAGTAGTATAGTTCGAATTTATGATTTAATAAGTTGTAAGACGTTTTCGCACTTAATTCTGTCATTTGTTGATTTTCGGATGTAAAAGACAATTGTTTATTTCGTTTGAATTTATGATATAAACTGGTTCGGTTTACACTGTGCTGCGAGAAGGCTTGTTGTTTCAATTGTGTGATTGTAAACGACGCCGGTGTCAAGTCCCGAGTTTCGGGGCGTGACATATATATATATATATATATATATATATATATATATATATATATATATATATATATATATATATATATATATATATATATATATATATATATATCAGATTTACACAAATCCAACCGAACTAAACATGTGAAAATCAAAACAACCAACTACCGACTCCTATTCCAATACGTCCTTCATATTTTGTGTATATATATGTATGCTGATTTCATCGAAGAGAGAACCAACGTTTCTTGTGGAAGACTAAGAAATCAGTAGTGGGGGAGGCTCGAGCGGCAGCAGTGGACGCATCGGCCGGTCAATCTGATCAAGGAACGGTGAATCCACTGCTGCTGCCTGAGCCGCCTCTACTGCCTGTTTTCTTCTATATATGCAAGACTGAGTGCTCTCAGATCAATCGAAGAACAAGAAAGATGGTATCTTAAATCTTGGTACCTTTTTTTTTTATGTAAAGTTTTCGTTATGATAGTTGCTTGATCATGTGGTCTTTCTCCATAATTTGTGTTCTTGAATTGATGTTCATTATCTTGATATATTCATCAATATTGAATCTGCAAGTTAATTTTTGTTTGGAAAAGTTTTATGTGTTGAATTCAAGAAACTTCATGTTCCTACGTACGTTTCAATAAAATTTTAATTTCGATTTCTAAATAAATTCATTGTTTAGTTGTTTTCACCAAAAATAAAAATAAACAATCGAAGTTTAAATTCTTGAATTTAGTTAAAATCAAATGGCTGAGTATGATACCTTTTTCCAACCTAACAAACAACCGACGTTTGTTTGGAAGAGGAGAAATCGGAGAAGTTCGTCTCATCACGAAGATGAGTACGTCCGGGAAGATGACGATGAGTCCACCAGCAGCGAGGATTGCCGTATGAATGGTTTTCTTGAATACGTTTGTTGAAATCCACATAAATCTTGGAGTTGAGATTACTCAAATATTTAATTATTTTAAATAATTAAATATTATTAATTATATAGCCTACTCAAATAAAATTCGCGTCATAATGTTAGTACGGTTACATCTCTGGAATCAATTTCAAGAAAGAAGACACTTGTTGCAACAACTCTTTATTATATTTGATTGTTGTTTGAGAGCACGACACCGGAGCTTTTGGAGGCAATGAGAAAAATTAGAGATAAAATCTTACCAGATTTAATTTTTTTTAAAAAAAACAAACAGCAATAGATTTATTTACTAAATTGTTTTATTTATTTTTGTAAATTTAGAAAATTATTAATTTATGATATTGACGTCTGAAATAAGGATGTCAACATTCCCCACAGTAGAAAACCCGAAACGGGGATGAGGATCCCCGATTTTTTCGATTTTGGTTTCGGATTCGAGGATTTTTTAAATTCTCGATGTAGTTCGGGGCGAGTATGGGATTACTATCCTCATCCCCGAACCCGCCCCAAAAATAGTATTAATAATAAAATAATAATATTATTAGTATCAATAATATAAAAATATTATTATTTTTTAAAATATTAATAATATTATTATTATTAATATTATTACTAATAATAATAAATAATAATAAATTTTGATTTGAGAAAATCTACGAATCCGTCGTCGTTTTATGACATTAATATTTTTGAAGTAATATAAAAGGTTGGCGTAACCAGATAGGAAGTCGAACGAAACAACCAGAGACTGTTATCCAAAGACATATTCAACGTCGTTAACAATTGAATCTGATACATTTCAAATATCATATTTTTCTGCGTCCAATCCAAGAGATCTTTTGAAATTTCGAGTATAGATAAGAACATTTTTAATCAAGATTCCTAAATAATTTTATTGTTTAGTAGTTTTAGTAAAAAGAAAAATAAATAAAAGTTTAATCTTCCTAAAAAAAAAAAAGGGGTTTCCTATACATCAGAAATGTTTGTGATTCAATTCTTGCATTTAGTTTGTTTGAATTCCCAGAATTCAAATCCTTCTATTTAAATTTTTATGTTGTCTTTTGATAAGATAAATTTGCCATTCAAGAAAAGAGATTACTGAATCTCTTGAATTTTTTCTGGACGGGAAAACAAAATTATTTGGTTTTTTAATTAGAGTAACTCTCATCTGACGCGGTCTCACGGAGTCGATCCGATTCATATTTGCAATAAAAAGTAATATTTTTTCATGGTCGATTCGGAGATCCGTATTACAAAATTGACCTTGGAGACGGTCTCTTAAGAGTTTTAGTGATTGGATTAATATATTTTGTTGTCTCAAAACATTATAGGTTAATGTTAATAATTTGTAGTCCATCTGACATCAAAGTCTCATAATTAGAGCAAAATCTATGGAGTTCGAAACCTAACTTACAATCCCGTCCTAACTTACAATCCCCTCCATCAAATCAAATAAATAAATACATAAAGTCAATCTCCTACAAAATATTTCATCTAATTAATTTGAATAATTACCCAATAAAAACAAGAGCCAAGTCACCCGAAGCCAGCTGAATTATGAGTCCCTACCTAAACTCCACATTGATCTAAACGCAAGTTGTGGGTAGTTGGGTCCATACTTTTACCTGCAACTCTTTTTACAT
>NW_027331508.1:0-39320 GCF_022965805.1 Primulina eburnea | reverse complement strand
AGCTATCTCAATTGACAACTTCGTTCGTCCTCCGTTTTGAGGTGACAAGTAGTACGATTACAACTTATTGTGAAAGTTTAGCCCATAAAGTAATCCAAAAAATAGAATCCTCCCTTCTTAGTCCCCTAGGCAACCAAAATAAGATCCAGAAATGTCATGCCAAGTTCTTTTTAGAGAGCACGAGAAAAGTGTTCCCAAAGTTCTATTGACAACTTCAGTTTGTCCACTGTTTGAGGATGACAGTAGTAGATTAAACTATATTGAGCAAAGTTTAGCCCATACACTAATCCAAAAAATATGAATCCCTCCCCTTCTTAGTCCTAGGCAACCCCAAAATGAAAGTCCATAGAAATGTCAATACAGTTCTTTTTAAGAATAACAAGCAAAAGTGTTTCCCAAAGTTCTATTGAGAACTTCAGTTTGTCCATCCTTTTGAGGATGACAAGTAGTAGATTACAACAATATTGAGCAAAGTTTAGACCATAAAGTATCCAAAATAGAAATCCCTCCCCTTTTTAGTCCTAGTCAACCCCAAAATAAAGTCCATAGATAATGTCAGTCCAAGTTCTTTTAAGAATAGCACGCAAAAGTGTTCTCAAAGTTCTATTTACAACATCAGTTTGTCCATCCGTTTGAGGATGACAAGTAGTAGATTACAACAATATGGAGCAAAAGTTTAGCCCATAAAGTAATCCAAAATATAATCCCTCCCCTTCTTAGTCCTAAGCAACCCCAAAATAAAGTCCATAGAAAGTCAATCCAAGTTCTTTTAAGAATAGCACGCACAAGTGTTCCCAAAGTTCTATTTACAACTTCAAGTTCGTCCATCCGTTTGAGGATGACAAGTAGTAGATTACAACTTTATTGTGCAAAGTTTAGCCCATAAAGTAATCCAAAATAGAATCCCTCACCTTCTAGACCTAGGCAACCCCAAATTAAAGTCCATAGAAATGTCAGGTCCTAAGTTCTTTTAAGAATAGCACGCAAAAGGTTCCCAAAGTTCTATTGACAACTTCAGTTTGTCCATCTGTTTGAGGATGACAAGTAGTAGATTACAACAATATTGAGCAAAGTTTAGCCCATAAACTAATCCAAAAATAGAATCCCTCCCCTTCTTAGTCCTAGGCAACCCCAAAATAAAGTCCATAGAAATGTCAATCCAAGTTCTTTTTAAGAATAGCACGCAAAAGTGTTCTCAAAGTTCTATTTACAACTTCAGTTTGTCCATCCGTTTGAGGATGACAAGTAGTAGATTACAACAATATTGAGCAAAGTTTAGCCCATAAAGTAATCCAAAATAGAATCCCTCCCCTTCTTAGTCCTAGGCAACCCTAAATAAAGTCCATAGAAATGTCAATCCAAGTTCTTTTAAGAATAGCACGCACAAGTGTTCCCAAAGTTCTATTTACAACTTCAGTTTGTCCATCCGTTTGAGGATGACAAGTAGTAGATTACAACAATATTGAGCAAAGTTTAGCCCATAAAGTAATCCAAAATAGAATCCCTCCCCTTCTTAGTCCTAGGCAACCCCAAAATAAAGTCCATAGAAATGTCAATCCAAGTTCTTTTTAAGAATAGCACGCAAAAGTGTTCCCAAAGTTCTATTGACAACTTCAGTTCGTCCATCCGTTTGAGGATGACAAGTAGTAGATTACAACTTATATGTGCAAAGTTTAGCCCATAAAGTAATCCAAAAATAGAATCCCTCACCTTCTTAGTACCTAGGCAACCCCAAAATAAAGTCCATAGAAATGTCTATCCAAGTTCTTTTAAGAATAGCACGCAAAAGTGTTCCCAAAGTTCTATTGACAACTTCAGTTTCGTCCATCCGTTTGAGGATGACAAGTAGTAGATTACAAACTTATTGTGCAAAGTTTAGCCCATAAAGTAATCCAAAAATAGAATCCCTCACCTTCTTAGTCCTAGGCAACCCCAAAATAAGATCCATAGAAATGTCAAGTCCAAGTTCTTTTTAAGAATAGCACGCAAAAGTGTTCCCAAAGTTCTATTGACAACTTCAGTTTGTCCATCTGTTTGAGGATGACAAGTAGTAGATTACAACAATATTGAGCAAAGTTTAGCCCATAAACTAATCCAAAAATAGAATCCCTCCCCTTCTTAGTCCTAGGCAACCCCAAAATAAAGTCCATAGAAATGTCAATCCAAGTTCTTTTTAAGAATAGCACGCAAAAGTGTTCCCAAAGTTCTATTGACAACTTCAGTTTGTCCATCTGTTTGAGGATGACAAGTAGTAGATTACAACAATATGGAGCAAAGTTTAGCCCATAAACTAATCCAAAAATAGAATCCCTCCCCTTCTTAGTCCTAGGCAACCCCAAAATAAAGTCCATAGAAATGTCAAGTCCAAGTTCTTTTTAAGAATAGCACGCAAAAGTGTTCTCAAAGTTCTATTTACAACTTCAGTTTGTCCATCCGTTTGAGGATGACAAGTAGTAGATTACAACAATATGGAGCAAAGTTTAGCCCATAAAGTAATCCAAAAATATAATCCCTCCCCTTCTTAGTCCTAGGCAATCCCAAAATAAAGTGCATAGAAATGTCAATCCAAGTTCTTTTAAGAATAGCACGCAAAAGTGTTCCCAAAGTTCTATTTACAACTTCAGTTTGTCCATCCGTTTGAGGATGACAAGTACTAGATTACAACAATATTGAGCAAAGTTTAGCCCATAAAGTAATCCAAAAATAGAATCCTCCCCTTCTTAGTCCTAGGCAACCCCAAAATAAAGTGCATAGAAATGTCAATCCAAGTTCTTTTTAAGAATAGCACGCAAAAGTGTTCCCAAAGTTCTATTGACAACTTCAGTTCGTCCATCCGTTTGAGGATGACAAGTAGTAGATTACAACAATTATTGTAGCAAAGTTTAGCCCATAAAGTAATCCAAAAATAGAATCCCTCACCTTCTTAGTCCTAGGCAACCCCAAAATAAAGTCCATAGAAATGTCAGTCCAAGTTCTTTTAAGAATAGCACGCAAAAGTGTTCCCAAAGTTCTATTTACAACTTCAGTTTGTCCATCCTGTTTGAGGATGACAAGTAGTAGATTACAACAATATTGAGCAAAGTTTAGCCCATAAAGTAATCCAAAAATAGAATCCCTCCCCTTCTTAGTCCTAGGCAACCCCAAAATAAAGTCCATAGAAATGTCAATCCTAAGTTCTTTTTAAGAATAGCACGCAAAAGTGTTCTCAAAGTTCTATTTACAACTTCAGTTGTCCATCCGTTTGAGGATGACAAGTAGTAGATTACAACAATATGGAGCAAAGTTTAGCCCATAAAGTAATCCGAAAATAGAATCCCTCCCCTTCTTAGTCCTAGGCAACCCTAAAATAAAGTCCATAGAAATGTCAATCCAAGTTCTTTTAAGAATAGCACGCACAAGTGTTCCCAAAGTTCTATTTACAACTTCAGTTTGTCCATCCGTTTGAGGATGACAAGTAGTAGATTACAACAATATTGAGCAAAGTTTATCCCATAAAGTAATCCAAAAATAGAATCCCTCCCCTTCTTAGTCCTAGGCAACTCCAAAATAAGGTCCATAGAAATGTCATTCCAAGTTTGTCCATCCGTTTGAGGATGACAAGTAGTAGATTACAACAATATTGAGCAAAGTTTAGCCCATAAACTAATCCAAAAATAGAATCCCTTCCCTTCTTAGTCCTAGGCAACCCCAAAATAAAGTCCATAGAAATGTCAATCCAAGTTCTTTTAAGAATAGCACGCAAAAGTGTTCCCAAAGTTCTATTTACAACTTCAGTTTGTCCATCCGTTTGAGGATGACAAGTAGTAGATTACAACAATATTGAGCAAAGTTTAGCCCATAAAGTAATCCAAAAATAGAATCCCTCCCCTTCTTAGTCCTAGGCAACCCCAAAATAAAGTCCATAGAAATGTCAATCCAAGTTCTTTTAAGAATAGCACGCAAAAGTGTTCCCAAAGTTCTATTTACAACTTCAGTTTGTCCATCCGTTTGAGGATGACAAGTAGTAGATTACAACAATATTGAGCAAAGTTTAGCCCATAAAGTAATCCAAAAATAGAATCCCTCCCCTTCTTAGTCCTAGGCAACCCCAAAATAAAGTCCATAGAAATGTCAGTCCAAGTTCTTTTTAAGAATAGCACGCAAAAGTGTTCCCAAAGTTCTATTGACAACTTCAGTTTGTCCATCTGTTTGAGGATGACAAGTAGTAGATTACAACAATATTGAGCAAAGTTTAGCCCATAAACTAATCCAAAAATAGAATCCCTCCCCTTCTTAGTCCTAGGCAACCCCAAAATAAAGTCCATAGAAATGTCAATCCAAGTTCTTTTAAGAATAGCACGCAAAAGTGTTCTCAAAGTTCTATTTACAACTTCAGTTTGTCCATCCGTTTGAGGATGACAAGTAGTAGATTACAACAATATGGAGCAAAGTTTAGCCCATAAAGTAATCCAAAAATATAATCCCTCCCCTTCTTAGTCCTAGGCAACCCTAAAATAAAGTCCATAGAAATGTCAATCCAAGTTCTTTTAAGAATAGCACGCACAAGTGTTCCCAAAGTTCTATTTACAACTTCAGTTTGTCCATCCGTTTGAGGATGACAAGTAGTAGATTACAACAATATTGAGCAAAGTTTAGCCCATAAAGTAATCCAAAAATAGAATCCCTCCCCTTCTTAGTCCTAGGCAACCCCAAAATAAAGTCCATAGAAATGTCTATCCAAGTTCTTTTTAAGAATAGCACGCAAAAGTGTTCCCAAAGTTCTATTGACAACTTCAGTTCGTCCATCCGTTTGAGGATGACAAGTAGTAGATTACAACTTTATTGTGCAAAGTTTAGCCCATAAAGTAATCCAAAAATAGAATCCCTCACCTTCTTAGTCCTAGGCAACCCCAAAATAAGATCCATAGAAATGTCAGTCCAAGTTCTTTTAAGAATAGCACGGCAAAAGTGTTCCCAAAGTTCTATTGACAACTTCAGTTTGTCCATCTGTTTGAGGATGACAAGTAGTAGATTACAACTATATTGAGCAAAGTTTAGCCCATAAACTAATCCAAAAATAGAATCCCTCCCCTTCTTAGTCCTAGGCAACCCCAAAATAAAGTCCATAGAAATGTCAATCCAAGTTCTTTTTAAGAATAGCAAGCAAAAGTGTTCCCAAAGTTCTATTGAGAACTTCAGTTTGTCCATCTTTTTGAGGATGACAAGTAGTAGATTACAACAATATTGAGCAAAGTTTAGCCCATAAACTAATCCAAAAATAGAATCCCTCCCCTTTTTAGTCCTAGTCAACCCCAAAATAAAGTCCATAGAAATGTCAGTCCAAGTTCTTTTTAAGAATAGCACGCAAAAGTGTTCTCAAAGTTCTATTTACAACTTCAGTTTGTCCATCCGTTTGAGGATGACAAGTAGTAGATTACAACAATATGGAGCAAAAGTTTAGCCCATAAAGTAATCCAAAAATATAATCCCTCCCCTTCTTAGTCCTAAGCAACCCCAAAATAAAGTCCATAGAAATGTCAATCCAAGTTCTTTTAAGAATAGCACGCACAAGTGTTCCCAAAGTTCTATTTACAACTTCAGTTCGTCCATCCGTTTGAGGATGACAAGTAGTAGATTACAACTTTATTGTGCAAAGTTTAGCCCATAAAGTAATCCAAAAATAGAATCCCTCACCTTCTTAGACCTAGGCAACCCCAAAATAAAGTCCATATAAATGTCAGTCCAAGTTCTTTTAAGAATAGCACGCAAAAGTGTTCCCAAAGTTCTATTGACAACTTCAGTTTGTCCATCTGTTTGAGGATGACAAGTAGTAGATTACAACAATATTGAGCAAAGTTTAGCCCATAAACTAATCCAAAATAGAATCCCTCCCCTTCTTAGTCCTAGGCAACCCCAAAATAAAGTCCATAGAAATGTCAATCTAAGTTCTTTTTAAGAATAGCACGCAAAAGTGTTCTCAAAGTTCTATTTACAACTTCAGTTTGTCCATCCGTTTGAGGATGACAAGTAGTAGATTACAACAATATGGAGCAAAGTTTAGCCCATAAAGTAATCCGAAAATAGAATCCCTCCCCTTCTTAGTCCTAGGCAACCCTAAAATAAAGTCCATAGAAATGTCAATCCAAGTTCTTTTAAGAATAGCACGCACAAGTGTTCCCAAAGTTCTATTTACAACTTCAGTTTGTCCATCCGTTTGAGGATGACAAGTAGTAGATTACAACAATATTGAGCAAAGTTTAGCCCATAAAGTAATCCAAAAATAGAATCCCTCCCCTTCTTAGTCCTAGGCAACCCCAAAATAAAGTGCATAGAAATGTCAATCCAAGTTCTTTTTAAGAATAGCACGCAAAAGTGTTCCCAAAGTTCTATTGACAACTTCAGTTCGTCCATCCGTTTGAGGATGACAAGTAGTAGATTACAACTTTATTGTGCAAAGTTTAGCCCATAAAGTAATCCAAAAATAGAATCCCTCACCTTCTTAGTCCTAGGCAACCCCAAAATAAGATCCATAGAAATGTCAGTCCAAGTTCTTTTTAAGAATAGCACGCAAAAGTGTTCCCAAAGTTCTATTGACAACTTCAGTTTGTCCATCTGTTTGAGGATGACAAGTAGTAGATTACAACAATATTGAGCAAAGTTTAGCCCATAAACTAATCCAAAAATAGAATCCCTCCCCTTCTTAGTCCTAGGCAACCCCAAAATAAAGTCCATAGAAATGTCAGTCCAAGTTCTTTTTAAGAATAGCACGCAAAAGTGTTCTCAAAGTTCTATTTACAACTTCAGTTTGTCCATCCGTTTGAGGATGACAAGTAGTAGATTACAACAATATTGAGCAAAGTTTAGCCCATAAAGTAATCCAAAAATAGAATCCCTCCCCTTCTTAGTCCTAGGCAACCCCAAAATAAAGTCCATAGAAATGTCAATCCAAGTTCTTTTTAAGAATAGCACGCAAAAGTGTTCCAAAGTTCTATTGACAACTTCAGTTTGTCCATCCGTTTGAGGATGACAAGTAGTAGATTACAACAATATTGAGCAAAGTTTAGCCCATAAAGTAATCCAAAAATATAATCCCTCCCCTTCTTAGTCCTAGGCAATCCCAAAATAAAGTGCATAGAAATGTCAATCCAAGTTCTTTTAAGAATAGCACGCAAAAGTGTTCCCAAAGTTCTATTTACAACTTCAGTTTGTCCATCCGTTTGAGGATGACAAGTACTATATTACAACAATATTAAGCAAAGTTTAGCCCATAAAGTAATCCAAAAATAGAATCCTTCCCCTTCTTAGTCCTAGGCAACCCCAAAATAAAGTGCATAGAAATGTCAATCCAAGTTCTTTTTAAGAATAGCACGCAAAAGTGTTCCCAAAGTTCTATTGACAACTTCAGTTCGTCTATCCGTTTGAGGATGACAAGTAGTAGATTACAACTTTATTGTGCAAAGTTTAGCCCATAAAGTAATCCAAAAATAGAATCCCTCACCTTCTTAGACCTAGGCAACCCCAAAATAAAGTCCATAGAAATGTCAGTCCAAGTTCTTTTAAGAATAGCACGCAAAAGTGTTCCCAAAGTTCTATTGACAACTTCAGTTTGTCCATCTGTTTGAGGATGACAAGTAGTAGATTACAACAATATTGAGCAAAGTTTAGCCCATAAACTAATCCAAAAATAGAATCCCTTCCCTTCTTAGTCCTAGGCAACCCCAAAATAAAGTCCATAGAAATGTCAATCTAAGTTCTTTTTAAGAATAGCACGCAAAAGTGTTCTCAAAGTTCTATTTACAACTTCAGTTTGTCCATCCGTTTGAGGATGACAAGTAGTAGATTACAACAATATGGAGCAAAGTTTAGCCCATAAAGTAATCCGAAAATAGAATCCCTCCCCTTCTTAGTCCTAGGCAACCCTAAAATAAAGTCCATAGAAATGTCAATCCAAGTTCTTTTAAGAATAGCACGCACAAGTGTTCCCAAAGTTCTATTTACAACTTCAGTTTGTCCATCCGTTTGAGGATGACAAGTAGTAGATTACAACAATATTGAGCAAAGTTTATCCCATAAAGTAATCCAAAAATAGAATCCCTCCACTTCTTAGTCCTAGGCAACTCCAAAATAAGGTCCATAGAAATGTCAGTCCAAGTTTGTCCATCCGTTTGAGGATGACAAGTAGTAGATTACAACAATATTGAGCAAAGTTTAGCCCATAAAGTAATCCAAAAATAGAATCCCTCCTTTCTTAGTCCTAGGCAACCCCAAAATAAAGTCCATAGAAATGTCTATCCAAGTTCTTTTTAAGAATAACACGCAAAAGTGTTCCCAAAGTTCTATTGACAACTTCAGTTCGTCCATCCGTTTGAGGATGACAAGTAGTAGATTACAACTTTATTGTGCAAAGTTTAGCCCATAAAGTAATCCAAAAATAGAATCCCTCACCTTCTTAGTCCTAGGCAACCCAAAATAAGATCCATAGAAATGTCAGTCCAAGTTCTTTTAAGAATAGCACGCAAAAGTGTTCCCAAAGTTCTATTGAGAACTTCAGTTTGTCCATCTTTTGAGGATGACAAGTAGTAGATTACAACAATATTGAGCAAAGTTTAGCCCATAAACTAATCCAAAAATAGAATCCCTCCCCTTTTTAGTCCTAGTCAACTCCAAAATAAAGTCCATAGAAATGTCAGTCCAAGTTCTTTTTAAGAATAGCACGCAAAAGTGTTCTCAAAGTTCTATTTACAACTTCAGTTTGTCCATCGGTTTGAGGATGACAAGTAGTAGATTACAACAATATGGAGCAAAGTTTAGCCCATAAAGTAATCCAAAAATAGAATCCCTCCCCTTCTTAGTCCTAGGCAACCCCAAAATAAAGTCCATAGAAATGTCAATCCAAGTTCTTTTAAGAATAGCACGCACAAGTGTTCCCAAAGTTCTATTTACAACTTCAGTTCGTCCATCCGTTTGAGGATGACAAGTAGTAGATTACAACTTTATTGTGCAAAGTTTAGCCCATAAAGTAATCCAAAAATAGAATCCCTCACCTTCTTAGACCTAGGCAACCCCAAAATAAAGTCCATAGAAATGTCAGTCCAAGTTCTTTTAAGAATAGCACGCAAAAGTGTTCCCAAAGTTCTATTGACAACTTCAGTTTGTCCATCTGTTTGAGGATGACAAGTAGTAGATTACAACAATATTGAGCAAAGTTTAGCCCATAAACTAATCCAAAAATAGAATCCCTCCCCTTCTTAGTCCTAGGCAACCCCAAAATAAAGTCCATAGAAATGTCAATCCAAGTTCTTTTTAAGAATAGCACGCAAAAGTGTTCCCAAAGTTCTATTGACAACTTCAGTTCGTCCATCCGTTTGAGGATGACAAGTAGTAGATTACAACTTATTGTAGCAAAGTTTAGCCCATAAAGTAATCCAAAAATAGAATCCCTCCCCTTCTTAGTCCTAGGCAACCCCAAAATAAAGTCCATAGAAATGTCTATCCAAGTTCTTTTTAAGAATAGCACGCAAAAGTGTTCCCAAAGTTCTATTGACAACTTCAGTTTGTCCATCCGTTTGAGGATGACAAGTAGTAGATTAAAACTTATTGTGCAAAGTTTAGCCCATAAAGTAATCCAAAAATAGAATCCCTCACCTTCTTAGTCCTAGGCAACCCCAAAATAAGATCCATAGAAATGTCAGTCCAAGTTCTTTTAAGAATAGCACGCAAAAGTGTTCCCAAAGTTCTATTGACAACTTCAGTTCGTCCATCCGTTTGAGGATGACAAGTAGTAGATTACAACTTTATTGTGCAAAGTTTAGCCCATAAAGTAATCCAAAAATAGAATCCCTCACCTTCTTAGTCCTAGACAACCCAAAATAAGATCCATAGAAATGTCAGTCCAAGTTCTTTTAAGAATAGCACGGAAAAGTGTTCCCAAAGTTCTATTGAGAACTTCAGTTTGTCCATCTTTTTGAGGATGACAAGTAGTAGATTACAACAATATTGAGCAAAGTTTAGCCCATAAACTAATCCAAAATAGAATCCCTCCCCTTTTTAGTCCTAGTCAACCCCAAAATAAAGTCCATAGAAATGTCAGTCCAAGTTCTTTTTAAGAATAGCACGCAAAAGTGTTCTCAAAGTTCTATTTACAACTTCAGTTTGTCCATCCGTTTGAGGATGACAAGTAGTAGATTACAACAATATGGAGCAAAAGTTTAGCCCATAAAGTAATCCAAAAATATAATCCCTCCCCTTCTTAGTCCTAAGCAACCCCAAAATAAAGTCCATAGAAATGTCAATCCAAGTTCTTTTAAGAATAGCACGCACAAGTGTTCCCAAAGTTCTATTTACAACTTCAGTTCGTCCATCCGTTTGAGGATGACAAGTAGTAGATTACAACTTTATTGTGCAAAGTTTAGCCCATAAAGTAATCCAAAAATAGAATCCCTCACCTTCTTAGACCTAGGCAACCCCAAAATAAAGTCCATAGAAATGTCAGTCCAAGTTCTTTTAAGAATAGCACGCAAAAGTGTTCCCAAAGTTCTATTGACAACTTCAGTTTGTCCATCTGTTTGAGGATGACAAGTAGTAGATTACAGCAATATGGAGCAAAGTTTAGCCCATAAAGTAATCCAAAAATATAATCCCTCCCCTTCTTTGTCCTAGGCAACCCTAAAATAAAGTCCATAGAAATGTCAATCCAAGTTCTTTTAAGAATAGCACGCACAAGTGTTCCCAAAGTTCTATTTAAACTTCAGTTTGTCCATCCGTTTGAGGATGACAAGTAGTAGATTACAACAATATTGAGCAAAGTTTAGCCCATAAAGTAATCCAAAAATAGAATCCCTCCCCTTCTTAGTCCTAGGCAACCCCAAAATAAAGTCCATAGAAATGTCTATCCAAGTTCTTTTTAAGAATAACACGCAAAAGTGTTCCCAAAGTTCTATTGACAACTTCAGTTCGTCCATCCGTTTGAGGATGACAAGTAGTAGATTACAACTTTATTGTGCAAAGTTTAGCCCATAAAGTAATCCAAAAATAGAATCCCTCACCTTCTTAGTCCTAGGCAACCCAAAATAAGATCCATAGAAATGTCAGTCCAAGTTCTTTTTAAGAATAGCACGGAAAAGTGTTCCCAAAGTTCTATTGACAACTTCAGTTTGTCCATCTGTTTGAGGATGACAAGTAGTAGATTACAACTATATTGAGCAAAGTTTAGTCCATAAACTAATCCAAAAATAGAATCCCTCCCCTTCTTAGTCCTAGGCAACCCCAAAATAAAGTCCATAGAAATGTCAATCCAAGTTCTTTTTAAGAATAACAAGCAAAAGTGTTCCCAAAGTTCTATTGAGAACTTCAGTTTGTCCATCTTTTGAGGATGACAAGTAGTAGATTACAACAATATTGAGCAAAGTTTAGCCCATAAACTAATCCAAAAATAGAATCCCTCCCCTTTTTAGTCCTAGTCAACCCCAAAATAAAGTCCATAGAAATGTCAGTCCAAGTTCTTTTTAAGAATAGCACGCAAAAGTGTTCTCAAAGTTCTATTTACAACTTCAGTTTGTCCATCCGTTTGAGGATGACAAGTAGTAGATTACAACAATATGGAGCAAAAGTTTAGCCCATAAAGTAATCCAAAAATATAATCCCTCCCCTTCTTAGTCCTAAGCAACCCCAAAATAAAGTCCATAGAAATGTCAATCCAAGTTCTTTTAAGAATAGCACGCACAAGTGTTCCCAAAGTTCTATTTACAACTTCAGTTCGTCCATCCGTTTGAGGATGACAAGTAGTAGATTACAACTTTATTGTGCAAAGTTTAGCCCATAAAGTAATCCAAAAATAGAATCCCTCACCTTCTTAGACCTAGGCAACCCCAAAATAAAGTCCATAGAAATGTCAGTCCTAGTTCTTTTAAGAATAGCACGCAAAAGTGTTCCCAAAGTTCTATTGACAACTTCAGTTTGTCCATCTGTTTGAGGATGACAAGTAGTAGATTACAACAATATTGAGCAAAGTTTAGCCCATAAACTAATCCAAAATTAGAATCCCTCCCCTTCTTAGTCCTAGGCAACCCCAAAATAAAGTCCATAGAAATGTCAATCTAAGTTCTTTTTAAGAATAGCACGCAAAAGTGTTCTCAAAGTTCTATTTACAACTTCAATTTGTCCATCCGTTTGAGGATGACAAGTAGTAGATTACAACAATATGGAGCAAAGTTTAGCCCATAAAGTAATCCGAAAATAGAAGCCCTCCCCTTCTTAGTCCTAGGCAACCCTAAAATAAAGTCCATAGAAATGTCAATCCAAGTTCTTTTAAGAATAGCACGCACAAGTGTTCCCAAAGTTCTATTTACAACTTCAGTTTGTCCATCCGTTTGAGGATGACAAGTAGTAGATTACAACAATATTGAGCAAAGTTTAGCCCATAAAGTAATCCAAAAATAGAATCCCTCCCCTTCTTAGTCCTAGGCAACCCCAAAATAAAGTGCATAGAAATGTCAATCCAAGTTTTTTTTAAGAATAGCACGCAAAAGTGTTCCCAAAGTTCTATTGACAACTTCAGTTCGTCCATCCGTTTGAGGATGACAAGTAGTAGATTACAACTTTATTGTGCAAAGTTTAGCCCATAAAGTAATCCAAAAATAGAATCCCTCACCTTCTTAGACCTAGGCAACCCCAAAATAAAGTCCATAGAAATGTCTATCCAAGTTCTTTTTAAGAATAACACGCAAAAGTGTTCCCAAAGTTCTATTGACAACTTCAGTTCGTCCATCCGTTTGAGGATGACAAGTAGTAGATTAAAACTTTATTGTGCAAAGTTTAGCCCATAAAGTAATCAAAAAATAGAATCCCTCACCTTCTTAGTCCTAGGCAACCCCAAAATAAGATCCATAGAAATGTCAGTCCAAGTTCTTTTTAAGAATAGCACGCAAAAGTGTTCCCAAAGTTCTATTGACAACTTCAGTTTGTCCATCTGTTTGAGGATGACAAGTAGTAGATTACAACTATATTGAGCAAAGTTTAGCCCATAAACTAATCCAAAAATAGAATCCCTCCCCTTCTTAGTCCTAGGCAACCCCAAAATAAAGTCCATAGAAATGTCAATCCAAGTTCTTTTTAAGAATAGCAAGCAAAAGTGTTCCCAAAGTTCTATTGAGAACTTCAGTTTGTCCATCTGTTTGAGGATGACAAGTAGTAGATTACAACAATATGGAGCAAAGTTTAGCCCATAAACTAATCCAAAAATAGAATCCCTCCCCTTTTTAGTCCTAGTCAACCCCAAAATAAAGTCCATAGAAATGTCAATCCAAGTTCTTTTTAAGAATAGCACGCAAAAGTGTTCTCAAAGTTCTATTTACAACTTCAGTTTGTCCATCCGTTTGAGGATGACAAGTAGTAGATTACAACAATATGGAGCAAAGTTTAGCCCATAAAGTAATCCAAAAATATAATCCCTCCCCTTCTTAGTCCTAGGCAATCCCAAAATAAAGTGCATAGAAATGTCAATCCAAGTTCTTTTAAGAATAGCACGCAAAAGTGTTCCCAAAGTTCTATTTACAACTTCAGTTTGTCCATCCGTTTGAGGATGACAAGTACTATATTACAACAATATTAAGCAAAGTTTAGCCCATAAAGTAATCCAAAAATATAATCCCTCCCCTTCTTTGTCCTAGGCAACCCTAAAATAAAGTCCATAGAAATGTCAATCCAAGTTCTTTTAAGAATAGCACGCACAAGTGTTCCCAAAGTTCTATTTAAACTTCAGTTTGTCCATCCGTTTGAGGATGACAAGTAGTAGATTACAACAATATTGAGCAAAGTTTAGCCCATAAAGTAATCCAAAAATAGAATCCCTCCCCTTCTTAGTCCTAGGCAACCCCAAAATAAAGTCCATAGAAATGTCTATCCAAGTTCTTTTTAAGAATAACACGCAAAAGTGTTCCCAAAGTTCTATTGACAACTTCAGTTTGTCCATCTGTTTGAGGATGACAAGTAGTAGATTACAACTATATTGAGCAAAGTTTAGCCCATAAACTAATCCAAAAATAGAATCCCTCCCCTTCTTAGTCCTAGGAAACCCCAAAATAAAGTCCATAGAAATGTCAATCCAAGTTCTTTTTAAGAATAACAAGCAAAAGTGTTCCCAAAGTTCTATTGAGAACTTCAGTTTGTCCATCTTTTTGAGGATGACAAGTAGTAGATTACAACAATATTGAGCAAAGTTTAGCCCATAAACTAATCCAAAAATAGAATCCCTCCCCTTTTTAGTCCTAGTCAACCCCAAAATAAAGTCCATAGAAATGTCAGTCCAAGTTCTTTTTAAGAATAGCACGCAAAAGTGTTCTCAAAGTTCTATTTACAACTTCAGTTTGTCCATCCGTTTGAGGATGACAAGTAGTAGATTACAACAATATGGAGCAAAAGTTTAGCCCATAAAGTAATCCAAAAATATAATCCCTCCCCTTCTTAGTCCTAAGCAACCCCAAAATAAAGTCCATAGAAATGTCAATCCAAGTTCTTTTAAGAATAGCACGCACAAGTGTTCCCAAAGTTCTATTTACAACTTCAGTTCGTCCATCCGTTTGAGGATGACAAGTAGTAGATTACAACTTTATTGTGCAAAGTTTAGCCCATAAAGTAATCCAAAAATAGAATCCTCACCTTCTTAGACCTAGGCAACCCCAAAATAAAGTCCATAGAAATGTCAGTCCTAGTTCTTTTAAGAATAGCACGCAAAAGTGTTCCCAAAGTTCTATTGACAACTTCAGTTTGTCCATCTGTTTGAGGATGACAAGTAGTAGATTACAACAATATGGAGCAAAGTTTAGCCCATAAAGTAATCCAAAAATAGAATCCCTCCCCTTCTTAGTCTTAGGCAACCCCAAAATAAAGTCCATAGAAATGTCAGTCCAAGTTCTTTTTAAGAATAGCACGCAAAAGTGTTCCCAAAGTTCTATTGACAACTTCAGTTTGTCCATCTGTTTGAGGATGACAAGTAGTAGATTACAACTATATTGAGCAAAGTTTAGCCCATAAACTAATCCAAAAATAGAATCCCTCCCCTTCTTAGTCCTAGGCAACCCCAAAATAAAGTCCATAGAAATGTCAATCCAAGTTCTTTTTAAGAATAGCAAGCAAAAGTGTTCCCAAAGTTCTATTGAGAACTTCAGTTTGTCCATCTGTTTGAGGATGACAAGTAGTAGATTACAACAATATGGAGCAAAGTTTAGCCCATAAACTAATCCAAAAATAGAATCCCTCCCCTTTTTAGTCCTAGTCAACCCCAAAATAAAGTCCATAGAAATGTCAGTCCAAGTTCTTTTTAAGAATAGCACGCAAAAGTGTTCTCAAAGTTCTATTTACAACTTCAGTTTGTCCATCCGTTTGAGGATGACAAGTAGTAGATTACAACAATATGGAGCAAAGTTTAGCCCATAAAGTAATCCAAAAATATAATCCCTCCCCTTCTTAGTCCTAGGCAATCCCAAATAAAGTGCATAGAAATGTCAATCCAATGAGTTTGCCTAGGACTAAGGCTTGAGAATTGTCCGTGTCATCGATGTGAGACTTGAAGAGGAGATTGCATGACATGAAAAATGAGAGTTTGAGCAAGCATGGCCGAAGCCACACCGCCCCTGCGGTGTTAGGACTACCGCACCCGCGGTGTAGGTGACAGAAAGTTGAGGGAAATGTGCGAAGCAACACCGCACCCGCGGTGATGCAAGTGCCGCACCCGCAGTGATCGAGATTCAGAAAATATTATGGCTGCCGAGAGCTCAGCGCACCCGCGCTCTTACGCTGCCGCACCCACGGTGCTGCATGCGAAGTGCCACCTTTTTTTCTCAACTTGACACATGGCATGATATATATATACTGAATTGACACTTCACTTCTTCAAATGTTCATCAGCAGAACCGAGAGCTTCCATGTAATAGCTTCAAGTTCTTCATCCTTTAGAAATTATATTGTGCAAGATTTAGAGATTCGATTTTAATTTCGAGTCCGGATTTGTGATCCTTGCAACAAGAGCTAGCAAAGGATGTAAGTTCTTGTATTTCCAGCATGTTTCGAAATTCATATGTTGGGGAAATTATGTTTTGAGTTGAGAAATGTGTTCTTGGTATATCGAGCATCGTAGATTCGTTATCAGATTGATTTTCGGATATCGTATGCTAGGGGTTCGATTTTCCAGCATGTAATGTATAGAGATTTTGCAGATTTCAGTATAGCTATTATGTGGGATGAGATTATGACTGATTATGATTGATTGTGATATTGTTGTGTTGAGATTGAGTTGATCGGTACCAAGAAATATGTCGTTATGCCGTCAAATTTGTACCGAGACTGATTATTGATTAGTACAAGAGTTGATATGAGTTGCTTTGAGATGCATATTGATAGAATATGTCTATACATTGCCATTTCAGATTTGTATTGGCTACTTGGTACTCGAGATTTCGGCTCGACACAGACTGTGCGACAAGAAAGGTATAATTCATGTGGTCACGGGATTGCACAACTCGATTCAGATTTGATACGAGTTTCCCTAAATCACATACTAGATTGTTATTACATTTGATTATGTAATGTTTTGTTTATTGATTTAGATTCGAGTCCTGAGATAGGAGATATTGACAGACTTGCCAAAACTAGACGTTTCGGTGCATCGACGCATAGGAGCAGATTTGCTATATGTGTAGACCCTCGATACAGAGTTGACCGAAGTCTAGGAATAAGACGTACCGTTGCCCCGAGTGGTTGGGTAGGTAACAGACCGTCTTATTCACACCGGGATCCCTAGATTAGAAATGAGTCGAGTCAAGAGTTAAATGTTGAATACAGATTTGTATTCTTCTACATGTTTAGATTTTATTCATGTTACTTGATATAGTCTATGCTTTTGTACATGATTATGACATTGCATGCATCCATGTTTTATACTGGGATATGTTCTCACCGGAGTTATCCGGCTGTTGTCGTGTCTGTATGTGTGCATGGCAACAGGTGGGGCAGGATCAGGGTCACGACGAGGAAGAGAGAGTTGATAGCGTGGAGATCTCGGGCGTGGAAGATTCCTAGTGTTTCCTACTGGACGTGTAGCACTTATGTTTGTAGTTGTTATTGAACACTAGTGTATGTTTGTACGCACAGACTTGTATGTACATTACGTTGTTTAATTTCTATTGAGACATGTGATGCTTTCGTTAATACATTTGAATTAAAGTTAAAAGCAAAATTTTGACCCACATTTTCGAACAAAGATCCAATTAAATCCCCAAAGAATTGAGTTAGAGCCCGGGTCCCCACATGTCACAGCCACGGGCACATTGTACGATGTCACAGGATAGTGTAGACATCTTGGGACTGAAGTGCCTGACAGTGGCGGGATCGCCACGGGCACATTGCACGATGTCTCAAGATGGGATATTAGCGATAGAGCTACAGTCCATGACGGTTAGGAAAGGACACCGAATGTTGGTTATATCGAGTAAATAGGATTGGAATTCTTCTATTACGGAATTCGATATAGGAATACCATATTTGGTTATATCGAGTAATAGGAACAGAGTTCCTTCTATTACGGAATTCGATATAGGAATACCACATTTGGAAACCGGGATCCCTAGACTAGGATTGAGTCTAGTCTAAGACGTAGAGTCACGTATATGTTTGATAGTTGTATGATTGATTATGTTTCAGATTTTGATACATATATCTGTTACCTGATTACATGCTTTATATTTGTTTATATGAGGGCATGTTTCGTTGATTTATACTGGGATTTATTCTCACCTGGAGTTATTCGGCTGTTGTCTTGTCTGTATGTGTACATGACAACAGGTGGGACATGATCAGGGTCCAGGAGATGAGGAAAGATCGTGATTAGAGTGGAGGCTCCGGACTTGGATTAGAGATAGGGTTGGACACTTGACATTAGTTGTTAAACCTTAGTTTATTTTGAATGCATGCAGTACAGGACTTGTATTGTATTTTATACTGATAGGTATATGAGTTTGATTTCACTACGTTCCGCATTTTTAAAAAAAAAAATTAGACCCTGTTTTTAATTGATTAATTAGTCCCAATTATAATTAAGAACTTGATTAGCGTCCGGGTCCCCACAACAGGTGGTATCAGAGCGATAGATCCTTTATACTGAGATAGAAGAGAATGAGCGGGGTAGATTGAATTTTCTTTCCTTGCATGTGATTGCTAGCATGAGAATTATTTCAATGTTGATTTACATTGTGTGTGCTAGCATGATTTATTGCTTTCCCTATTACATGTTGTTGTTATCTGAGTTGATTACAGCATGTAATTACCAAGACTGAATCAGAACTGAGTCTGAATCAGAGGTATATGATCCGAGGAGGGCTGAGACAGATTATATAGATTGTGTATGAATTTGTTTGATATTCAGATATACTGCCTCGGAGAATTCCAGAAACGGGTAGTACTTCGTCTGAACGGACAGATGCATCAGAAACTCAGATAGAAGCTAAGATGAGAGAATTTCAGTTATTACAGCCGCCGATTCTGAGTGGTACCGAGACATCTGAAGATTGTCAGAACTGGTTTGATGATATAGAAATTTTGTTTGATTTACTCGATTGTACAGATGAACAGAAGGTTAGAATGGTGCCTTATCAGTTACGAGAAGCCGCCAGGAATTGGTGGTTTACAATCAAAGGATTATTAGCACAACGTGGTACTGTGATCACGTGGGAAGTCTTCAAGACTGAATTTTATCAAAGATTTTTCTCAGCCTCGTACCGAGAGGACAAGAAATCAGAGTTTGAGAATTTGAACCAAGGTCAACTGAATATTGAAGGATATGTGGCTAAATTCTCTACTCTACTGCGTTTTGCTCCTCATTTAGCTGGAAATGATGAAGCTGTAGCGGATCAATTCATCAAAGGATTGAACTCAGAGATATTTGCATTGATGAATATACAACGACCTCACCATTTTGCTGATGTCTTGAGTAGAGCGAAGAGAGCGGAGGCGATTTTGATTAGACAACTAACAAGGGTGTGTGCAATACCACCCCACACACAGCAATCCCCTCTCCGAGTTGATCGTGGCAGCACGAGTGGAAAGCAAGATTTGCTGAAAGCTCACTAGAAGCCATTCAAGAAGTTAGGGAGTGGTTCCTCTAGTTCTAGTTATTCTAGTTCGAGTTACACTGGAGTGTACTGCTGTAATGCCCGAGTAGTAATCACGGTAATTAATAGGGATTGATTTATAATGTCATGTGATCATGAAGGGATTAATCGGGACACCGAGAAATGTATTCAGAAATAAAATTATGAAAGATATGAGCATGCAACACCGCACCCGCGCTGCATGGACAGTAAGTTGGCCAAGATTTTGTGGCTACACCGCACCCACGGTGCTGTAGAGACCGCACCCGCGGTGCGACGTGTTGCGAGAAAAATGTTGCCACCTCGAGAATGCATGCACGGTTATATATAATGGTTATTCCTTCGAAAATCAGAACATAAATCGAGAGAAGGGTCTGAAGAAGAAATGAGAAAATCCTTACGCCTTCTGCGAGAAATCCGTCCGTCTGATTTTGAATCCGACTTCGGTATTGAGTTCCTGGCAACGTAGGCTACAACTGGACGTAAGTTTTACTACGTTTTGACATGTTTTAGAATTATGATATTGTCAGAATTTAATGGAATTCATATATGATGTTCTTGACATATTAAACATCATAGAATCGAAGTCAGATTAAGAAACGGACTGATTATGGAATTGTTATGAATTTTTAGTGTATATGGATTTATACCAGACAGATTTGAATTGTGATTGGATTACGGATTGTATTGGATATGGGTTATAAATTGTAACTGTTATCTGGTGATATGGTATTGACGGGGATACTGAATTTGTACCGTTATGCCGTTGATTTTGAATTAAATCAAGATTGATCAGATTTTTATTGATTTGAAAGGTATATTGACATGAGATTATTGATATTGTCGTTGCCAGACAGACTGTGAATTCAGGACTTCGACTGAACCGGAACCAGCGAAAGAAAGGTATAAGTCAATGTGGTATTGGGAGATCGACTTGAGTCGGTTAGACTTGAGTTTCCCTAAATCACATACTTTACTTGATTGCATTAAATTGATTGATATACTTGTTCTCTTGATTATAGATAGCAGGTATTAGACGAGTAGTCTTATGACAGAAGTGCCTGATAGTGGTGGGATCACCACGGGCACATTGCACGATGTCATGAGATATTGTATTGGCGGAAGTGCCATAGTCTGCTACTGGATAAATGGCTATCGATGTGGATAGAATTATAGCTCATTCTATTACTGATGATCAGTATTGTATCGATGTGGATAGAATTATAACTTCTTCTATTACTGTTGATCGATGTTATATCGATGTGGATAGAATCGGAGTTTCTTCTATTACTGGTGATCGATACTATACTGATGTGGATAGAAATAGAACTTCTTCTATTACTGGTGATCGATACTATATCGACGTGGATAGAACTGGAGTCTTTTCTATTACTGTTGGTCGATATGGAATGCCAATGTCTGGAAACCGGGATCCCTAGGCTAGGATTGAGTCTAGTCTGAGTCGTGGAGTCACGAGCATTGTCGACAGTTTGATATTGATTATGTTTCAGATATTGATACATATCTTTGTTACCTGATTACATGCTTTATATTTGTTTATATGATTGTATGTTTCGTTGATTTATACTGTGATTATATTCTCACCGGAATTATCCGGCTGTTGTCTTGTTTGTATGTGTACATGACAACAGGTGGGACAGGTTCAGGGTTGAGGAGATGAAGAAAGATCGTGATTAGAGTGGAGATTCCGGACTTTGATTATGATGTATAATAGGGTTGGAACACTTGACATTAGTTGTTAAACCTTAGTTTAGTTTGAATGCATGCAGTACAGGACTTGTATTGTATTTTATATACTGAGATGTATATATGTTTGATTTCACTGCGTTCCGCATTTTAAAAAAAAAAAATTAGACCCTGTTTTTAATTGATTAATTAGTCCCAATTATGATTAAAAACTTGATTAGCGTCCGGGTCCCCACAACTGCAGAACTTGCGGGGGAAGACATCCCATAGGCAACTTTATAGTAGTAGATTACAACAATATTGAGCAAAGTTTATCCCATAAAGTAATCCAAAAATAGAATCCCTCCCCTTCTTAGTCCTAGGCAACTCCAAAATAAGGTCCATAGAAATGTCAGTCCAAGTTTGTCCAACCGTTTGAGGATGACAAGTAGTATATTACAACAATATTGAGCAAAGTTTAGCCCATAAAGTAATCCAAAAATAGAATCCCTCCTTTTCTTAGTCCTAGGCAACCCCAAAATAAAGTCCATAGAAATGTCTATCCAAGTTCTTTTTAAGAATAACACGCAAAAGTGTTCCCAAAGTTCTATTGACAACTTCAGTTCGTCCATCCGTTTGAGGATGACAAGTAGTAGATTACAACTTTATTGTGCAAAGTTTAGCCCATAAAGTAATCCAAAAATAGAATCCCTCACCTTCTTAGTCCTAGGCAACCCAAAATAAGATCCATAGAAATGTCAGTCCAAGTTCTTTTTAAGAATAACACGCAAAAGTGTTCCCAAAGTTCTATTGACAACTTCAGTTCGTCCATCCGTTTGAGGATGACAAGTAGTAGATTACAACTTTATTGTGCAAAGTTTAGCCCATAAAGTAATTCAAAAATAGAATCCCTCACCTTCTTAGTCCTAGGCAACCCAAAATAAGATCCATAGAAATGTCAGTCCAAGTTCTTTTTAAGAATAGCACGGAAAAGTGTTCCCAAAGTTCTATTGAGAACTTCAGTTTGTCCATCTTTTTGAGGATGACAAGTAGTAGATTACAACAATATTGAGCAAAGTTTAGCCCATAAACTAATCCAAAAATAGAATCCCTCCCCTTTTTAGTCCTAGTCAACCCCAAAATAAAGTCCATAGAAATGTCAGTCCAAGTTCTTTTTAAGAATATCACGCAAAAGTGTTCTCAAAGTTCTATTTACAACTTCAGTTTGTCCATCCGTTTGAGGATGACAAGTAGTAGATTACAACAATATGGAGAAAAGTTTAGCCCATAAAGTAATCCAAAAATATAATCCCTCCCCTTCTTAGTCCTAAGCAACCCCAAAATAAAGTCCATAGAAATGTCAATCCAAGTTCTTTTAAGAATAGCACGCACAAGTGTTCCCAAAGTTCTATTTACAACTTCAGTTCGTCCATCCGTTTGAGGATGACAAGTAGTAGATTACAACTTTATTATGCAAAGTTTAGCCCATAAAGTAATCCAAAAATAGAATCCCTCACCTTCTTAGACCTAGGCAACCCCAGAATAAAGTCCATAGAAATGTCAGTCCAAGTTCTTTTAAGAATAGCACGCAAAAGTGTTCCCAAAGTTCTATTTGTTAGAGTAAGTGCCCGTCGAGCCAAGTGTTGGCCGAGTGTTCACAATGAAACTCTATGTATAAGCAGTCTTTATTTTAATAATATTTGAAATTATTATTTTGGCAAATCTTTATCTGTATACCCATGCTAGCTGCATAGATAAAGCCCTTGAATATACGAATAGTAGAAAGAATATGAGATGCTCATATGATGAGTATCATGAAACTCATATTTGTAATACTGTATATTCTAAACGGTTCCTAGTCGATTCAGCCGCCACTAAGAAGGATATAGGCCGCTCGAGTTAGAGACTGGTATCTGCGATGTGAGTACCATGTTTCATTGGTAGGGGACATTGTGATGTCCGAACATGCAGATAGGTGCTCCTTGTAGAGTGCACTGAACAACCCTCCATAAAAGGACTTTCCAAGTGGTTCTCACTTATCGAGTGGAAAAGTCCTGGTTTATGGTTGTACAGAATTAGTCCTTATGACCCGGGACAACATTGAGACTCTATGTGCTAGAATTACACTTTGACTTGTTTACCGACTCTCATGGGGTCATCAGGTGGCAAGGTTGGGTGTTCTGTCGAAACACATAGGAGTCGATGCATTGTAGTCGGGGATTCACCGCTTACCTTCGGGTATGGATATCCTATGTATTATCATGTGTATGTAGATCGAAATCTCTGGCCAGAGTATGGTTGTAATTATGAAAGGGGTTTCATAGATTACACCATCGATGCAACTACGACATGACACATAGTATCGATTCTTGGACAACTCTCGATAAACCAATGGTTGTCAAATCGATCGGGATATATGAGTTGAAGGGACCGTACTGTACGCTAACCATAATTGAATGGTTCTTGCAGGCACTATCATGTGATACCTAGGGAATCACGTAAGCGATGCTGCTAGGCGTTTAACGTGATTGGTTGGGTACTATCAGACTTGAGTTCTGACGTTCTTACTATCAAGGAGTTGATAAGTAAGAATGGAGCAATTGGGGTATGCTCGAATAAGGACATGTTTAGTCCGAATCACATAGGGATGTGAACCCACGGCTAGTTGTATCAATGAACCATTGAGGGCCACACAAGTACTAGCTTTGTAAATCACGATGAGAAGTAAAATAGTTCAATGTGTTGAACGGCTTATAAAGGAGTTTATAAGCGTAAGTAAAATTAGAAGTATGACTTCTATAAAGGAGAAAATAGTTCAATGTGTTGAACAACTTATAAATGAGTTTATAAGTGTAAAGAAAAATAGAAGTATGACTTCTATGAGAGAAATATAAATTTTGATTTATGGAAGTGTTCCTAAATTAAAATTTGGCCAAGTGAATAATGTAATTGAAAATTGTGATTTTCATAGACATTATTATGGACTAAATAAATTAATTCAAGTGTTGAATTAATTAAACACTAGTGGGCCTAGTAGAGCCCAAATAATTAAATTAATTCAAGTGTTGGATTAATTAAATAATATTGAGTCTTGTAGAGCTCAATTAAAATAATTATTTAAACTAGTGGGACTTGAGTAAATTCAAGTAATGTTTAATTAGTCTCAAATATGTTTGAGATATTTAAATTTAGTCCAAAGTTTTTAATTTGATTAAAAACTATATAGTATGCATGCATGGGAGGTGAAGGGTTGGAGATTACTTTTGAATAAAATAATGGCATGGCATGCTACTTTTCACTTTTGCTTTTTGCAACACCTAGACAAGGAATTGAATTCATTCTTCCTTCCCTCCCAAGTGAGCTTGGCCGAAATCTCTAGCACCATTTCTCTCCCATTTCTCTTCTTTGTGTTCTTGAATTGTTTAAGAACACACACTTCTCTTTGATAAATCCTCACATTTTTCTAGTGCAAATTGTGAGGGGATTTACCTAGTTGGTGGTGGGCTTAATTTTGGAGTAAGGAGGAGGCTTGAAGATCTTCATCCATTCAAGAGCTTTGTTGCTAGTCAACAAAGTTGGAGCCACAATCAACTTTTTAAAGTTGATAGGTACATTTCTTTAACATCCTTTGTATGGTTTGATTTTTGTAAATATTACACAAGATTTTTCATGGGGTGGCCGAAATTTTACATAATAAAATTTGATTTTTGTGCTTCCGTTGCGTTTCCGGCCACCGTAACCGGTCCGCTTTCAAGTGGTATCCGAGCTTAGGTTACGGATTTTGTGTAATATTTACGTAATATTATGTTGAGATCGATTTCTAACCGCTTGAGAAAATTTTTTGTGCATGTATTGATAGGGCCGAAAATTTTTTAAGAAAAAAAAAAAAAAAAAAAAAAAAAAAATGTTTTTCCGGGCAGCCGAGGGGCTGCCCGAAAGGGGCTGCCCGAAAATTTCGGGCAGCCGAGGGGCAGCCCAAGGGGCTGCCCGAAATGTCTTTTTAAAATAAAAAAAAAAAAATTTTTTGTTGTTGCCGGAATCCGGCGACGGAGCTCCGGCGACGGCGATGACGGCTAGGGTTTCCAAAAGTGTTTTGGTGAATCTTAGTGGCATGGGCCTTGAGATGTTGGGCCATTGGATGGACAACATAATTTGTGAAATTTAAATGGGCCAAAATATTTTTGGTGTAAAATGGTTTTTGGGCCCTTAAGTTTAAATTTACAATTGTTGCACATATTTTCTCATAAAATAAATAATTGAAGTAGGACTTTAATTATTTATAGTAAATTGTGATTTACAAGAAATTCGATTATAAATAAATTAATTTGAAAGTAGACAAAGGTGTTTGTATACTTTGTTAATTTAATTTATAATTGTGGCGGTTAGTGATTGGATCAAGATATATAATATTGGATCAATTAATTATAGTGATAATTAATTGATGGTGTATGATATGTGATATTATGCATGAAGGATGATCAAAAGCCCAAGCCCAATTTGCTAGGTGTATGCTAGGATATTTGTGTTGTATGATTGTAATAATTATCAATTTAAAGTGGGCTTGGTTTATGGCCCGTTCCCACCCCATGAGATGTATCCCTATGTGCCATGGATATTTAATTGTAAATATTAGAATAGTGGAAGATCAAGATTGGAAGATGGTGGCCTTGGTGATTATGAAGATCGAAGACATGTAATATTGGATGCTAATGTAATAATATAGTTGCATTTGCATCCCGTGCATTTACCCTAGGATTGGACCTAGGCCCGTGTTTAGCTCACACGGGCCATTAGTTTTGGGGCGATTGATCATCCTTGTACTGTTTTCTATTTATAATATATGCATGATATGTTATAAATAATGAGTATGTGCGTTATTATTATTATAATAACAAAGTTGCATGAATCCGGCAAACATACGATCAAACATGGCGAGCTTTTAAAATAAAATTAATGATGAGACCTTTCAAAATTAAAAACCCTCATTTTGAATAAGATTCAAAATTAATATCAAGCCCGAAAAGGGGAATTATAAATTTGTTTATAATTTCCTTGTCTTCCATCGACAATGGGTGCATGATGAACGCTACCCGTACTCGGGGCTCGGCTCATATTATTGAGGGGGCCCTGGGTGCCGGAAAGCTGTGACATCCATTGACATAGTGATGTGAACTACGTGGAACTCCCATGATTTCGGCTCATATTATTGAGGGAACTCATGGCGACCGTCCATTAAGGTTCAACATCGATGGGTAAGGCTTGACACGTAAAGATGAACGACGTCATATTATTGGGTCCTAATCAAACGTGAGACAAAAGTATACGTAGAGGGTTGCATGGCGATGCAATTGGAAACTACCTTTTAGGAGTTGTGATGGCCGATATTATTCGGGATCACAATTCGCTAATTGGACCTTACGTACCTACTGAGGAAAGTGTTTCCCGTTTTCACTAGAGGGTAGTGAAAGATGTCAAAACAGTGGGAGTAAATATTTATAAAGTTAAAGTCCATACTTTATATCTTACCAAATATTTTAAAATAGTCATCAACATTTATCTGTTTTTACTTTTCAGTACAAATCAACAATGTCTTCGATGCGCAATTCGATATCTATAATACTCGACAAACACATTTCAACATGAACAAGATGGAACCGACCCTTGAGGAGTTGGTGAACATGCTTGTTACGTTTGAATCCACCATCAAGAAAGAGAAGTTGGTTCTTTATGTGGGTTCTTCATCTGGTACGAAGATTGATCCACATGGGAAGGGAAAGAAGAGTTCTTTCCAACGTCCCGAGAAGAACGTGCCCCTGTTGAGGCAATCTCCGAACCCTGTTGAGGCAGCCAGACCAGTTAAGGCTGACAAGACTAATGATGTATGTCATCACTGCAAGAAGCCTGGACATTGGAGGCGAAATTGCAAAGAATATCTTGCCCAGAAGTGTTCTGGAAACGGTATGTTCTAGATTTAAGTAAACATTTTAATTAACTCTACTTCTTGGGTATTGGATACCAAATATTGATCACATCTCTGTAATGTGTTACAGGTGATGGGAAGAAGTAGGAAGCTTTAGGAAGGTGTAACCTTCTTGAGGATGGGCAATGGAGCAAGAGTTGCTACCAAGGCTATTAAGAATGTTTACTTATTATTGAACAATAGTTTAAGTTAATTTTGTGAGATGTTTTGTTTGTACCTAATTTTGTAAAAACATTGTTTCCATTTCTATGGTGATAAAAATGGATATTCTTGTTTATTTTGCAAAGGTGTTTGCAACATTTACAAGAATGAATGTTTAATTGGTACTTGAGAACTTGAAAAACGATCTCTATAACTTAAAAGTAAAAGATATTCTACTAAATGTCCATTCAAAGGCAAATACCATATGAGATATGGATGGGTAAGCCTCCCAAATATTCTTATCTTAGAATATGGGGAGCCCTGCTTATGTGAAGCAGGAAAGTGGGAGATAAATTGGATTGTTGATCCATTTTATGTTACTTTGTGGGATATCCAAGGAATTGAGTTGGATATTATTTCTATCATCCCCAAGAAACAAAGGTGTTTGTTTCTAGGAATGCAACCTTTTAGGAAAGGGATTTTCTATTGGATAGAAAAAGGCAGATGATAGAACTCGAAGAGGTTCGAGAGAAACCCACAATTATAGAACCCACACCCGATGAGCCAAGAGAGGAGATACAAGCTCCTAGCATATACGAGAAAGTCTCGAGACCACCTATGAGGTATGGTCTGCTTCTTGAAGAGGGCCATGATGAGCCTAACCATGGATGTGATCCAAGGACCTTCAAGAAAGCGTTATCTGATGCCGATTCATCCAAGTGGCTTGAAGCAATGGAATCTGAGATGAATTCCATGCATTCGAACCAAGTGTAGGATCTTGTGGATCCACCTGTGGGAACTGTTCCCACAGGGACTTGGGGAGGATGGGAAGGTGTTGACCTTCAAGGCGCGATTGGTGGCAAAAGGGTGTACTCAAAGACAAGGAGTTGACTTTGAGGAAACCTTTTCCCAATCGCAATGCTCAAGTCCATAAGGATTTTATTAGCCATAGCTGCATAGTATGACTATGAGATATGGCAGATGGATGTCAAGACAAACTTTCTTAAATGGGGATTTTAAGAAAATTATTTACATGTCTAAACCTGAAGGGTTTACATCTATCGGAAGTGAGCATATGGTATGCAAACTTCAAAGATCTATTTATGATCTAAAGCAGGCATCTAGGAGTTGGAACCTCAGATTCGACAGTACAATCAAATAGTTTGATTTACTAAGAATCATGAGAGACCCTATGTGTATAAGAAGGTCAGTGGGAGTGTTGTGACATTCCCGGTATTTTATGTTGATGACATTCTACTCATTGGGAATGATGTAGGAATGTTGCAATCAACTAAGATATGATTAGCGAGTGAGTTCTCGATGTAGGACTTGGGTGAAGCATCTTTTGTATTGGGATACAGATCTATTGAGATAGATCGAAAAGATGGCTTGGTATCACCCAGTCCACATACGTGATACCATCGTGAAGCGGTTCTCGATGGATGAGTCCGTGAGAGGACGTCTACCTGTGTGTCATGGCGTGTCCATATCCAAGTCTGTCTCCCAAGACAGATGCAGAGATAGTGGCGATGACACGCATTCCGTATACTTCGGAAATTGGTAATATCATGTATGGGATGATATCTACACGTCCTGACGTGGCATTTGCACTATGTGTAGTGAAAGGATATCAATCGAACCCTGGTCTTCCACACCTGAAAGCTGTGAAAGACATCCTCAAGCAGTTGAGAAGGACCAATAAGTTGTTCTTGGTCTATGGGGTAGAGAACTGAAATTGGAAGGCTATACCGACTCTAGCTTCCAAAGCGATATCGATAACTCGAAGTCAACCTCTATTTTGTATTCATGCTCAATGGTGCTGCTGTCTCTTGGAAGAGTTCCAAGCAAGACAATATTACGGATTCCAGCACAGAGGCCGAATACATTGCTGCATCAGATGCAGCAACAGAGGCTGTTTGGATAAGGAATTTCGTCCAAGAGTTGGGCGTCATTCCTAATGGAGTTGCTCCTATCCCGGTGTTGTGTGACAACACGGGAGCTTTAGCTCAAGCAAAGGAGCCAAGGTCTCATCAGAAATCCAAACTCGTATTGAGAAAGTACCACATCCTCGGAGAGATTGTGGAAAGAAGAGTAGTGTCTATTGACAAAGTCGGCTCCGCAGATTATGTTGTTGATCCACTAGCTAAGCCTTTACCTGGACCATTGTTCAACAAGCATCGCGAATCAATGGGTTTTGAACATATGGGTAGTTGGCTCTAGTGCAAGTGGGAGATTGTTAGAGTAAGTGCCCGTCGAGCCAAGTGTTGGCCGAGTGTTCACAATGAAACTCTATGTATAAGCAGTCTTTATTTTAATAATATTTGAAATTATTATTTTGGCAAATCTTTATCTGTATACCCATGCTAGCTGCATAGATAAAGCCCTTGAATATACGAATAGTAGAAAGAATATGAGATGCTCATATGATGAGTATCATGAAACTCATATTTGTAATACTGTATATTCTAAACGGTTCCTAGTCGATTCAGCCGCCACTAAGAAGGATATAGGCCGCTCGAGTTAGAGACTGGTATCTGCGATGTGAGTACCATGTTTCATTGGTAGGGGACATTGTGATGTCCGAACATGCAGATAGGTGCTCCTTGTAGAGTGCACTGAACAACCCTCCATAAAAGGACTTTCCAAGTGGTTCTCACTTATCGAGTGGAAAAGTCCTGGTTTATGGTTGTACAGAATTAGTCCTTATGACCCGGGACAACATTGAGACTCTATGTGCTAGAATTACACTTTGACTTGTTTACCGACTCTCATGGGGTCATCAGGTGGCAAGGTTGGGTGTTCTGTCGAAACACATAGGAGTCGATGCATTGTAGTCGGGGATTCACCGCTTACCTTCGGGTATGGATATCCTATGTGTTATCATGTGTATGTAGATCGAAATCTCTGGCCAGAGTATGGTTGTAATTATGAAAGGGGTTTCATAGATTACACCATCGATGCAACTACGACATGACACATAGTATCGATTCTTGGACAACTCTCGATAAACCAATGGTTGTCAAATCGATCGGGATATATGAGTTGAAGGGACCGTACTGTACGCTAACCATAATTGAATGGTTCTTGCAGGCACTATCATGTGATACCTAGGGAATCACGTAAGCGATGCTGCTAGGCGTTTAACGTGATTGGTTGGGTACTATCAGACTTGAGTTCTGACGTTCTTACTATCAAGGAGTTGATAAGTAAGAATGGAGCAATTGGGGTATGCTCGAATAAGGACATGTTTAGTCCGAATCACATAGGGATGTGAACCCACGGCTAGTTGTATCAATGAACCATTGAGGGCCACACAAGTACTAGCTTTGTAAATCCCGATGAGAAGTAAAATAGTTCAATGTGTTGAACGGCTTATAAAGGAGTTTATAAGCGTAAGTAAAATTAGAAGTATGACTTCTATAAAGGAGAAAATAGTTCAATGTGTTGAACAACTTATAAATGAGTTTATAAGTGTAAAGAAAAATAGAAGTATGACTTCTATGAGAGAAATATAAATTTTGATTTATGGAAGTGTTCCTAAATTAAAATTTGGCCAAGTGAATAATGTAATTGAAAATTGTGATTTTCATAGACATTATTATGGACTAAATAAATTAATTCAAGTGTTGAATTAATTAAACACTAGTGGGCCTAGTAGAGCCCAAATAATTAAATTAATTCAAGTGTTGGATTAATTAAATAATATTGAGTCTTGTAGAGCTCAATTAAAATAATTATTTAAACTAGTGGGACTTGAGTAAATTCAAGTAATGTTTAATTAGTCTCAAATATGTTTGAGATATTTAAATTTAGTCCAAAGTTTTTAATTTGATTAAAAACTATATAGTATGCATGCATGGGAGGTGAAGGGTTGGAGATTACTTTTGAATAAAATAATGGCATGGCATGCTACTTTTCACTTTTGCTTTTTGCAACACCTAGACAAGGAATTGAATTCATTCTTCCTTCCCTCCCAAGTGAGCTTGGCCGAAATCTCTAGCACCATTTCTCTCCCATTTCTCTTCTTTGTGTTCTTGAATTGTTTAAGAACACACACTTCTCTTTGATAAATCCTCACATTTTTCTAGTGCAAATTGTGAGGGGATTTACCTAGTTGGTGGTGGGCTTAATTTTGGAGTAAGGAGGAGGCTTGAAGATCTTCATCCATTCAAGAGCTTTGTTGCTAGTCAACAAAGTTGGAGCCACAATCAACTTTTTAAAGTTGATAGGTACATTTCTTTAACATCCTTTGTATGGTTTGATTTTTGTAAATATTACACAAGATTTTTCATGGGGTGGCCGAAATTTTACATAATAAAATTTGATTTTTGTGCTTCCGTTGCGTTTCCGGCCACCGTAACCGGTCCGCTTTCACTATTGACAACTTCAGTTTGTCCATCTGTTTGAGGATGACAAGTAGTAGATTACAACAATATTGAGCAAAGTTTAGCCCATAAACTAATCCAAAATTAGAATCCCTCACCTTCTTAGTCCTAGGCAACCCCAAAATAAAGTCCATAGAAATGTCAATCTAAGTTCTTTTTAAGAATAGCACGCAAAAGTGTTCTCAAAGTTCTATTTACAACTTCAATTTGTCCATCCGTTTGAGGATGACAAGTAGTAGATTACAACAATATGGAGCAAAGTTTAGTCCATAAAGTAATCCGAAAATAGAAGCCCTCCTCTTCTTAGTTCTAGGCAACCCTAAAATAAAGTCCATAGAAATGTCAATCCAAGTTCTTTTAAGAATAGCACGCACAAGTGTTCCCAAAGTTCTATTTACAACTTCAGTTTGTCCATCCGTTTGAGGATGACAAGTAGTAGATTACAACAATATTGAGCAAAGTTTAGCCCATAAAGTAATCCAAAAATAGAATCCCTCCCCTTCTTAGTCCTAGGCAACCCCAAAATAAAGTGCATAGAAATGTCAATTCAAGTTCTTTTTAAGAATAGCACGCAAAAGTGTTCCCAAAGTTCTATTGACAACTTCAGTTCGTCCATCCGTTTGAGGATGACAAGTAGTAGATTACAAATTTATTGTGCAAAGTTTAGCCCATAAAGTAATCCAAAAATAGAATCCCTCACCTTCTTAGACCTAGGCAACCCCAAAATAAATTCCATAGAAATGTCTATCCAAGTTCTTTTTAAGAATAACACGCAAAAGTGTTCCCAAAGTTCTATTGACAACTTCAGTTCGTCCATCCGTTTGAGGATGACAAGTAGTAGATTAAAACTTTATTGTGCAAAGTTTAGCCCATAAAGTAATCCAAAAATAGAATCCCTCACCTTCTTAGTCCTAGGCAACCCCAAAATAAGATCCATAGAAATGTCAGTCCAAGTTCTTTTTAAGAATAGCACGCAAAAGTGTTCCCAAAGTTCTATTGACAACTTCAGTTCGTCCATCCGTTTGAGGATGACAAGTAGTAGATTACAACTTTATTGTGCAAAGTTTAGCCCATAAAGTAATCCAAAAATAGAATCCCTCACCTTCTTAGTCCTAGGCAACCCAAAATAAGATCCATAGAAATGTCAGTCCAAGTTCTTTTAAGAATAGCACGGAAAAGTGTTCCCAAAGTTCTATTGACAACTTCAGTTCGTCCATCCGTTTGAGGATGACAAGTAGTAGATTAAAACTTTATTGTGCAAAGTTTAGCCCATAAAGTAATCCAAAAATAGAATCCCTCACCTTCTTAGTCCTAGGCAACCCCAAAATAAGATCCATAGAAATGTCAGTCCAAGTTCTTTTTAAGAATAGCACGCAAAAGTGTTCCCAAAGTTCTATTGACAACTTCAGTTCGTCCATCCGTTTGAGGATGACAAGTAGTAGATTACAACAATATTGAGCAAAGTTTAGCCCATAAACTAATCCAAAATTAGAATCCCTCCCCTTCTTAGTCCTAGGCAACCCCAAAATAAAGTCCATAGAAATGTCAATCTAAGTTCTTTTTAAGAATAGCACGCAAAAGTGTTCTCAAAGTTCTATTTACAACTTCAATTTGTCCATCCGTTTGAGGATGACAAGTAGTAGATTACAACAATATGGAGCAAAGTTTAGCCCATAAAGTAATCCGAAAATAGAAGCCCTCCCCTTCTTAGTCCTAGGCAACCCTAAAATAAAGTCCATAGAAATGTCAATCCAAGTTCTTTTAAGAATAGCACGCACAAGTGTTCCCAAAGTTCTATTTACAACTTCAGTTTGTCCATCCGTTTGAGGATGACAAGTAGTAGATTACAACAATATTGAGCAAAGTTTAGCCCATAAAGTAATCCAAAAATAGAATCCCTCCCTTTCTTAGTCCTAGGCAACCCCAAAATAAAGTGCATAGAAATGTCAATTCAAGTTCTTTTTAAGAATAGCACGCAAAAGTGTTCCCAAAGTTCTATTGACAACTTCAGTTCGTCCATCCGTTTGAGGATGACAAGTAGTAGATTACAACTTTATTGTGCAAAGTTTAGCCCATAAAGTAATCCAAAAATAGAATCCCTCACCTTCTTAGTCCTAGGCAACCCCAAAATAAGATCCATAGAAATGTCAGTCCAAGTTCTTTTAAAGAATAGCACGCAAAAGTGTTCCCAAAGTTCTATTGACAACTTCAGTTTGTCCATCTGTTTGAGGATGACAAGTAGTTGATTACAACTATATTGAGCAAAGTTTAGCCCATAAACTAATCCAAAAATAGAATCCCTCCCCTTCTTAGTCTTAGGCAACCCCAAAATAAAGTCCATAGAAATGTCAATCCAAGTTCTTTTTAAGAATAGCAAGCAAAAGTGTTCCCAAAGTTCTATTGAGAACTTCAGTTTGTCCATCTGTTTGAGGATGACAAGTAGTAGATTACAACAATATGGAGCAAAGTTTAGCCCATAAACTAATCCAAAAATAGAATCCCTCCCCTTTTTAGTCCTAGTCAACCCCAAAATAAAGTCCATAGAAATGTCAGTCCAAGTTCTTTTTAAGAATAGCACGCAAAAGTGTTCTCAAAGTTCTATTTACAACTTCAGTTTGTCCATCCGTTTGAGGATGACAAGTAGTAGATTACAACAATATGGAGCAAAAGTTTAGCCCATAAAGTAATCCAAAAATATAATCCCTCCCCTTCTTAGTCCTAAGCAACCCCAAAATAAAGTCCATAGAAATGTCAATCCAAGTTCTTTTAAGAATAGCACGCACAAGTGTTCCCAAAGTTCTATTTACAACTTCAGTTCGTCGATCCGTTTGAGGATGACAAGTAGTAGATTACAACTTTATTGTGCAAAGTTTAGCGCATAAAGTAATCCAAAAATAGAATCTCTCACCTTCTTAGACCTAGGCAACCCCAAAATAAAGTCCATAGAAATGTCAGTCCAAGTTCTTTTAAGAATAGCACGCAAAAGTGTTCCCAAAGTTCTATTGACAACTTCAGTTTGTCCATCTGTTTGAGGATGACAAGTAGTAGATTACAACAATATTGAGCAAAGTTTAGCCCATAAACTAATCCAAAATTAGAATCCCTCCCCTTCTTAGTCCTAGGCAATCCCAAAATAAAGTCCATAGAAATGTCAATCTAAGTTCTTTTTAAGAATAGCACGCAAAAGTGTTCTCAAAGTTCTATTTACAACTTCAATTTTTCCATCCGTTTGAGGATGACAAGTAGTAGATTACAACAATATGGAGCAAAGTTTAGCCCATAAAGTAATCCGAAAATAGAAGCCCTCCCCTTCTTAGTCCTAGGCAACCCTAAAATAAAGTCCATAGAAATGTCAATCCAAGTTCTTTTAAGAATAGCACGCACAAGTGTTCCCAAAGTTCTATTTACAACTTCAGTTTGTCCATCCGTTTGAGGATGACAAGTAGTAGATTACAACAATATTGAGCAAAGTTTAGCCCATAAAGTAATCCAAAAATAGAATCCCTCCCCTTCTTAGTCCTAGGCAACCCCAAAATAAAGTGCATAGAAATGTCAATCCAAGTTCTTTTTAAGAATAGCACGCAAAAGTGTTCCCAAAGTTCTATTGACAACTTCAGTTCGTCCATCCGTTTGAGGATGACAAGTAGTAGATTACAACTTTATTGTGCAAAGTTTAGCCCATAAAGTAATCCAAAAATAGAATCCCTCACCTTCTTAGACCTAGGCAACCCCAAAATAAAGTCCATAGAAATGTCTATCCAAGTTCTTTTTAAGAATAACACGCAAAAGTGTTCCCAAAGTTCTATTGACAACTTCAGTTCGTCCATCCGTTTGAGGATGACAAGTAGTAGATTAAAACTTTATTGTGCAAAGTTTAGCCCATATAGTAATCCAAAAATAGAATCCCTCACCTTCTTAGTCCTAGGCAACCCCAAATAAGATCCATAGAAATGTCAGTCCAAGTTCTTTTTAAGAATAGCACGCAAAAGTGTTCCCAAAGTTCTATTGACAACTTCAGTTTGTCCATCTGTTTGAGGATGACAAGTAGTAGATTACAACTATATTGAGCAAAGTTTAGCCCATAAACTAATCCAAAAATAGAATCCCTCCCCTTCTTAGTCCTAGGCAACCCCAAAATAAAGTCCAGAGAAATGTCAATCTAAGTTCTTTTTAAGAATAGCACGCAAAAGTGTTCTCAAAGTTCTATTTACAACTTCAGTTTGTCCATCCGTTTGAGGATGACAAGTAGTAGATTACAACAATATGGAGCAAAGTTTAGCCCATAAAGTAATCCGAAAATAGAATCCCTCCCCTTCTTAGTCCTAGGCAACCCTAAAATAAAGTCCATAGAAATGTCAATCCAAGTTCTTTTAAGAATAGCACGCACAAGTGTTCCCAAAGTTCTATTTACAACTTCAGTTTGTCCATCCGTTTGAGGATGACAATGTTAGAGTAGGTGCCCGTCGAGCCAAGTGTTGGCCGAGTGTTCACAATGAAACTCTATGTATAAGCAGTCTTTATTTTAATAATATTTGAAATTATTACTTTGGCAAATCTTTATCTGTATACCCATGCTAGCTGCATAGATAAAGCCCTTGAATATAAAAATAGTAGAAAGAATATGAGATGCTCATATGATGAGTATCATGAAACTCATATTTGTAATACTGTATATTCTAAACGGTTCCTAGTCGATTCAGCCGCCACTAAGAAGGATATAGGCCGCTCGAGTTAGAGACTAGTTTCTGCGATGTGAGTACCATGTTTCATTGGTAGGGGACATTGTGATGTCCGAACATGCAGATAGGTGCTCCTGGTAGAGTGCACTGAACAACCCTCCATAAAAGGACTTTCCAAGTGGTTCTCACTTATCGAGTGGAAAAGTCCTGGTTTATGGTTGTACAGAATTAGTCCTTATGACCCGGGACAACATTGAGACTCTATGTGCTAGAATTACACTTTGACTTGTTTACCGACTCTCATGGGGTCATCAGGTGGCAAGGTTGGGTGTTCTGTCGAAACACATAGGAGTCGATGCATTGTAGTCGGGGATTCACCGCTTACCTTCGGGTATGGATATCCTATGTGTTATCATGTGTATGTAGATCGAAATCTCTGGCCAGAGTATGGTTGTAATTATGAAAGGTGTTTCATAGATTGCACCATCGATGCAACTACGACATGACACATAGTATCGATTCATTGACAACTCTCGATGAACCAATGGTTGTCGAATCGATCGGGATATATGAGTTGAAGGGACCGTACTGTACGCTAACCATAATTGAATGGTTCTTGCAGGCACTATCATGTGATACCTAGGGAATCACGTAAGCGATGCTGCTAGGCGTTTAACGTGATTGGTTGGGTACTATCAGACTTGAGTTCTGACGTTCTTACTATCAAGGAGTTGATAAGTAAGAATGGAGCAATTGGGGTATGCTCGAATAAGGACATGTTTAGTCCGAATCACATGGAGATGTGAACCCACGGCTAGTTGTATCAATGAACCATTGAGGGCCACACAAGTACTAGCTTTGTAAATCCCGATGAGAAGTAAAATAGTTCAATGTGTTGAACGGCTTATAAAGGAGTTTATAAGCGTAAGGAAAATTAGAAGTATGACTTCTATAAAGGAGAAAAATAGTTCAAAGTGTTGAACGGCTTATAAATGTGTTTATAAGTGTAAAGAAAAATAGAAGTATGACTTCTATGAGAGAAATATAAATTTTAATTTATGGAAGTGTTCCTAGATTAAAATTTGGCCAAGTGACTAATGTTTTTGAAAATTGTGATTTTCATAAACATTATTATGGACTAAATTAAATTAATTCAAGTGTTGAATTAATTAAACACTAGTGGGCCTAGTAGAGCCCAAATAATTAAATTAATTCAAGTGTTGGATTAATTAAATAATATTGAGTCTAGTAGATCTCAATTAAAATAATTATTTAACTAGTGGGACTTGGGTAAATTCAAGTAATGTTTAATTAGTCTCAAATATGTTTGAGATAATTAAATTTAGTCCAAAGTTTTTAATTTGATTGAAAACTATATTATATGCATGCATGGGAGGTGAAGGGTTGGAGATTACTTTTGAATAAAATAATGGAATGGCATGCTACTTTTTGCCTTTTGCTTTTCTCACAACCAAGACAATGAATTAACTAATTCTCCTCCCTCCTCCAAGCATGATGGCCGAACTCTCCCAAAAATAATTCTCTCCATTTTTCTCCATTTTTGTGTTCTTCAATTTGTTGAAGAAAACACACTTCTCTTTGAAAAATCCTCAAATATTTCTAGTGCAATATTTGAGGGGATCTACCTAGTTGGTGGTGGGCCTAATTTGAAGGAAAGATTCAAGGATTTGGAGGAGGAGCTTGTAGATCTTCATGCCTTGAGGAGCTTTGTTGTTTGACAACAAAGTTGGAGCCACAATCAACTTTTAAAGTTGATAGGTAACACTTCTAAACATCCTATGTATGTTTTTATTTTTGTAAATATTACACAAGATATATATGTGGTGGCCGAAAATATTTCCCTCAAAAATTCGATTTTTGTGCTTCCGTTGCGCTTCCGGCCACCGTAACCGGTCCGCTTTCAGACAAGTAGTAGATTACAACAATATTGAGCAAAGTTTATCCCATAAAGTAATCCAAAAATAGAATCCCTCCCCTTCTTAGTCCTAGGCAACCCCAAAATAAAGTGCATAGAAATGTCAATCCAAGTTCTTTTTAAGAATAGCACGCAAAAGTGTTCCCAAAGTTCTATTGACAGCTTCAGTTCGTCCATCCGTTTGAGGATGACAAGTAGTAGATTACAACTTTATTGTGAAAAGTTTAGCCCATAAAGTAATCCAAAAATAGAATCCCTCACCTTCTTAGACCTAGGCAACCCCAAAATAAAGTCCATAGAAATGTCAGTCCAAGTTCTTTTAAGAATAGCACGCAAAAGTGTTCCCAAAGTTCTATTGACAACTTCAGTTTGTCCATCTGTTTGAGGATGACAAGTAGTAGATTACAACAATATTGAGCAAAGTTTAGCCCATAAACTAATCCAAAAATAGAATCCCTCCCCTTCTTAGTCCTAGGCAACCCCAAAATAAAGTCCATAGAAATGTCAATCCAAGTTCTTTTTAAGAATAGCACGCAAAAGTGTTCTCAAAGTTCTATTTACAACTTCAGTTTGTCCATCCGTTTGAGGATGACAAGTAGTAGATTACAACAATATTGAGCAAAGTTTAGCCCATAAAGTAATCCAACAATAGAATCCCTCACCTTCTTAGACCTAGGCAACCCCAAAATAAAGTCCATAGAAATGTCAATCCAAGTTCTTTTAAGAATAGCAAGCAAAAGTATTCCCAAAGTTCTATTGACAACTTCAGTTTGTCCATCTGTTTGAGGATGACAAGTAGTAGATTACAACTATATTGAGCAAAGTTTAGCCCATAAACTAATCAAAAAATAGAATCCCTCCCCTTCTTAGTCCTAGGCAACCCCAAAATAAAGTGCATAGAAATGTCAATCCAAGTTCTTTTTAAGAATAGCACGCAAAAGTGTTCCAAAGTTCTATTGACAGCTTCAGTTCGTCCATCCGTTTGAGGATGACAAGTAGTAGATTACAACTTTATTGTGAAAAGTTTAGCCCATAAAGTAATCCAAAAATAGAATCCCTCACCTTCTTAGACCTAGGCAACCCCAAAATAAAGTCCATAGAAATGTCAGTCCAAGTTCTTTTAAGAATAGCACGCAAAAGTGTTCCCAAAGTTCTATTGACAACTTCAGTTTGTCCATCTGTTTGAGGATGACAAGTAGTAGATTACAACAATATTGAGCAAAGTTTAGCCCATAAACTAATCCAAAAATAGAATCCCTCCCCTTCTTAGTCCTAGGCAACCCCAAAATAAAGTCCATAGAAATGTCAATCCAAGTTCTTTTTAAGAATAGCACGCAAAAGTGTTCTCAAAGTTCTATTTACAACTTCAGTTTGTCCATCCGTTTGAGGATGCCA
>NW_027331507.1:0-5399 GCF_022965805.1 Primulina eburnea | reverse complement strand
AGATTCTGTATTTTCTATCTGTCAGTCAGTACTTCCGCAACTACTTCAGTTTAACTGAGGTTGTATGAGACCAACAAATTCCCGACGAATCAGTTGTCACCAAACTGAACTCAAAAATTCGAAAAAGACCAATATTAATTGAGAGTGTTATTCAAACCCCGCCTTCTAAAACACTCTTGAACGTAAATCAATTCTATCAGAAATGTTTTAAGAATTAGAAAAAATTCATAATCATTCTGATGAAGAAATTAAAAAATTAAATGGGCAGATTAGACTCCCCAAACAAATATTTTTAATAACCCTAATTCCCATGGATGTATCTATTGAAAGAAAAAGAATATATTTTTTTGCTAATAGCTTAATGGGGAAAAAATATTTATGAATGAACTATTGATGTTGGTCTTAGGTGATAGGAAAAATTATAATACTGCTCACACGATGGCTTATGTATAGTATGTGTAAAACATCAGAAATACGAGAAAAATATTGCTTAAAAGATAAAACAGGATTTACTGGCCAACTTAAAGGGTTGGTGGGATTTAATATTTTTTACTATTCTAAAAAAGATGTGAAATTTTACTTCTATTATAAAGATAGAGAATAATATTCAATCAAAAATGTAGTCTATAACATAATATTGACTATGATGTAACATTTACTGGAAAATCACTGATTAATAGTGAACAAATTAGACTCATTAAAGTCATCGTAAAATGTAAAACACTACTTGCATTTTAGTTGTGTATACAAGATACTTTTTTATCTCGTATTTATGAGTTCCAGACAGTAATAATAGTCTTTGGAAAGATAAATTATAGATGGCTTACCTTTCTATTTGCTGATGAAGGATTTAGAAAAGTTATTAAGAAAGGATAGAAAATAAATATTTCTTATGATAATTATACTTATGGTAATTGATTTAATACATGTATTCAAGAGGGTTTTTAGCTCTCTGTAATGAATTAAAATTAAATAATCAAATTAAAAGACAGAATTTACTAGAGAAAAAACAACTAGGTAAATTTGTGATCAATTCGGAATGGACACCTAATAAAGGTAGAAGAAAATTAAAGATAAAGATGATAAGATTTATAAGAAAAGACATTGTTCTGATAGACAAAGAGATTAGAAAAAAAAAGAAAAAGAAAGAATCCGGTGTGAATCATGGAAAGCTGATTAGAAAAGTGATAAAGCTAAAAATAAATTAATAATTTGTAGGAAACATGGTAAAAAGCCAGGGAATTATGCTAAATCAATGTTGGGGCTAAAAAACAAAATAATAATTTAGATATAGATAATAATCTAAAAGAAACTTATTTAAAAATAATAATGGATTCCAATAATAATTCTGATAGTGATAACTGAGAATTCTTCAAGAATCTTATAATTCCAAAGATATTATAGATAATGAATCTGATTTTTCGAGATTTGAGAAGAATGCAAAAACTGTATACAAGGAAAATCTTGTATTAATCCATATAGAGATAATAAAAAAATGATGAGTTTTATAAACTTATGTCTCAATTTCAAGATTTAAATATTAATGTTTTAACTAACAACAATACTTTAGAATTCCTTAAAATGATTAAGGTCCAGCATTAAAATCTACTATTATTGATCAAATGGAAAATACTGCTTTAACAAGAATAAGGATAATAACATTCTTGTTAAATAAGAAACAAGCTTATTCTATGAAAGAGTTAAAAATCTTTTACAGAAAAAATATAGCCAACAAAATCCAGTTACTATACAGGATTTAGTTAAAGAAATTGATAATCTAAAGAAAACAAGTAAAATTTTTACACCATCAATAATAGTTTAAATTATCGTATTTCAGTTATTGAAAATAATAATAATAATTTCTGATGAAATTTTTGAAAATATTCAAGATATTTCATTTCCTGATATTAATCAGAAAACATTTATCTGTTTTGAGTATGATAATATCTCCAAAAAATGGATACTATTATACTTTATTAATGATAATTCTTATAAGAAGAATTTCATTGCTATGATAGATAGTGGGTGCAGATTTAAAATGTTATACATGAAGGATTAATTCCTACCAAAAATATTTTCATAAAAATACTCATTCTCTCTCTCAGCGGAGGAGAGTCATTAAAAATAAAAATAAATTACCTAAAACTTATATTTGCAAAGATAAAAACTGTATTCAAACCAGTTTTTTATTAGCAAAAGATATTCTAGCCAACTCTATACTTGGTCTTCCTTTATTTATCAAATATATCCTTTAACCTATGTTGATGAAACAGGTATAATAGGAACTTTTCAAGGTAATCCTATTTCCTTTAAGTTCATAACTAAATCTGTTCTAGAGAATTCTAAATGAATTACAGAAAAAGATGAAAGAAAAACCTTTCAAATAAATTCTTTAAAAGAAGAAATAAAATTTCTTACAATAGATGATAAATACAGAATCCTAAAATTGCAGGAACAAATAAAAAATATTTATAATAAATTTTCATTAGAAATATGTAATTGATTTACCAAATGTTTTTTGGAGTCGGTAAGAAGCATATATCTCTCTTCCATATGAAGGAGAATTTGATGAAAAGAATATTCCAACCAAGGCTCGTACTTGTCAAATGAATTCTGAATATTTAGATATTAGTAAGAATGAAATTCATTCTTTATTAGATAAAGGTTTAATAAAACCTTCTCAATTCCTTGGTCATGTACTGCTTTTTATGTTAATAAACATTCTGAACAAGAAAAAGGTTTCCTAGATTAGTCATAAATTTATAAACCTCTAATAAGGTTTTAAAATGATTAGGCATCCTATTCCTAATAAAAAAGATTTATTAGATAGATTAGTACATGCTATTTTCAAAATTTGATGTATTAAAATCAGGATTACAGATTCAAATAAAAGAATCTGATAGATATAAAACTGCTTTAATGTTCCAATAGGACATTATGGAATGGACAGTTAATGCCATTTGGCCTTAAAAATACCCCTTCAGAATTTAAACAAATTATGAATGATATTTTTTATAATTATAGCAATTTTATAATTGTATATAAGATGATACTTAATGTTTTATAATAGAACACATTTAACATAGAAATTTGTAAAAATATGTTATTCAAAATGTCTGTATTTCAAACTAAATAATGATTGTTTTCCAACTAAATCAATTTCTGTTATGATTTGAGAATTAGAAAAAAATTTCCTAAAAAGTATAGAATTTGGATCAAAATTTCAAGAATATAAAACTGATAAAACTAAGTTACAAAGATTTATGAATGTTTTAAATTATTTTTGTCTCTTATTTGATTAAAACGTTTTGCGTTATATAAATATTTCTCACTTATTTTACATTAATTCGGGTTTTGAGATTGACTAAAGAAAATCCTTACCTTGGTCTGATATAAAACATTGAAGTTAAAAATATTAAAGAAAAGGTTAAAAAAATCTCCCTTGTATTATGTAGCTAATCCCCAATGAGATAAAATAGTTGAAACTGATGCATTCAGATAAGGTTTGGAGGATTTTAAAACAGATATAGATCCGAATTCAAAACAAGAGATATTCTTTTATGAGATTTTATTCGGGAAATGAAATGGCCCAGAAGAAAAATTTACTCCACAATAGCAAAAGAAAATATTAGCTATTGTAAGATGTATTTTAAAATTTTAAGATGATTTATAATAATCAAACGGTTATTATTAAAAACTGACCGCAAATCAGTAAAAATTTATGTTTATAAAGATTTTAAACATGATGTTCTAAACAATGTTTGCAAGATGGCAGGCTCATTTAGCTCCTTTTGATTTTGAAATCATTTATAAAAAAAGGTGAAGATAATAATCTACCTGATTTTTAACTCGAGAATATTTATCTTAATGTTTCCTCCACAGATATATGATTCCGAGGAAGAGGAGAGTCCTCTTATAGAGGGCGAGGTGGTAGGGGAAACCCCCTAATATTATTGCACAACATGGCAAACAGAGGCTAATAGCCCAGAACTTATCTAGTTCTCAGCCAGTAATACTGAAAGACTGAGTTATACAATGAATTTCAAGAATTCTTGAAACAAAACAGAGAAGTAATACAGATTCTCAAGGTTCAGCATCATATGCTAACATCATAAAAGATGATGACAATGATTCAGCTCTATATACAGAGACAAAACATAGAGAATTGATTCTTCTTATAGAAGAAAAAGATATCCAATGAGAGAAAACTCCATGGACTATCATGGAAAGATATCTAACCAATACATCATATGTATATGGTTCTTACAAGCAAAGAAGATTTTATGAAAATCTTCTGATATCTACAAAAAGTGTTGATATAACTCACTTTTTCAGTAATACTCAGCAGAAAGGAAGTTATAACTTCTCAAAGTTTATCATCAAGAAGATCATATCTATTGAAGAATGTGGTATATCTCCATTGGTGGAAAAAGAGTTTTATTCTGAAAATCATAAAATGAGTTTTAAATTTAATTTTTGGGATTATATTGAAAGTTTTAATAAAACTTTATTTTATGAAAATGAAAAAAGGAAACATACTTGGTTTCTAAAGATTTGTGAAAATGTTTTTCACTATCCTATTCCAAATTGGTTTCTAATATGGTGGAAAATATTCGGTCCATCTGCAAAGATTTTGCCAGATGTTTTCATAAAACAAATGAATACTTGGTTAAATGTTTCCCCAAGTATTAAAAAATCATTTTCTGAACATTGGATCGATGGAAAGACTCTATGTCTATTTTTCATGGAATTTGGAATCCCATGATCTGGAAATGGCAGCCAGAATTCGGTTACACTGATGAAAGCATCCCTTGCATATGGAGGGTCAGTTCCACAAAATTTTGGGACAAATTATTGAGAGATGATCCAGAAACTTGAAAACCATATGGTTATGAAACTCTCCATCAAATGGAAGAAAAAATTTCTTTATACCGGAAAGAAATTAATAATCAACAAGAGAAGGAAAAAGCCTCTATGAGTCCTTTCAAGATTCTTACTCAGAAATATTCTGAAATTTATTCAAAGGAAAAAATGATAGAGATCTATATTGAAGAAATGAAAAAAGATCTTTTCCAGAATATTTGAGGTTTTGATTCAAAATCAGATAAATCTATGGCGTCCGAATCCAGTGAAAATCAATTCATTCATCTAATGAAGATGCAGGATGCTCAAGACCCTGAGGATGATATTCCTCAATTTTCTCAGATAGATGACATTTTTGAGAATTTGAAGAATTCTTTAAAAGAAAATATTAAAGATGATTAAAATTAGGGTAAATTGAGAATCAGTCCCCAAACCAAATTCATTTTGTTCCTTACTCCCTGGAGAGAGAAAAAGCTTATCTTAATACCCATATTACCCTTATTCACTATTTTATTTAAATTGATCCTCCGTGCTTT
>NW_027331506.1:0-2927 GCF_022965805.1 Primulina eburnea | reverse complement strand
CTCAATTCAACAATTAAAATTCTCTAATATAATAATTGAGAATAATTCAAAATAACATACTATAATCATCTATTCTTCGTTGAAATCATACACTATTCAACAATCTTCAGTTTCTGTATGATTTAACAATTTATCGGATTTATTCCAAAAATCGACGAATTTCAAACATCACCAAAACTGTTAAATTTGTACCTCAAATCGAAGACCTCGTGTCAACGATCCCAGATCTGAAGTCGGTTTGTCGATTGGATAAACCGATAAGTCGCAAGATCGAAAAGAAAATAAATTAATATCTCCTACTCTATCTCCCTCTCTGTCGAGTTGCTAGCTGAGGTGGTGAAATTGAATTGCCGCCTTAAGTTTCAAGTTTCAATTTTTTTTTAATTTTTTTAATATATATTATATATTATATTATTTATTAATATTATTATAATATAATAATCTGAGGCTTGGAATCAAAGAGGAATATGATACGTGGCATTGTTTTACCAAACTTTTCCTTAGTGTCTTTCGCACACATGGAGGTTATTGGTTTCCAGCCTATACCATTTTCAACTCAAATTGAGATAAGAAAAGGAGAAATTTAAACTCCAAAATAATAATGAATATAAGATTCTTGTTTGGAATTTTACAAAACATAAAAGGATTTACGAAAGATATACCAAAGAAATTAAACAACAGAGGATTTACCGAGGGCCAAAAGAATCATACATTCATAAAAAATCACCCATAAACGTCTTAAACGCCATTTCTTGGCTAAGCAGGCTGAAGGGCTACAACATGAATTTATTTTCTCGAATAAACTCGAACCTTGTGTTTACCATTTCCTGGTTCATCTTCTTACCTTATGTTCTAAACAAAGACTCTTATATTACATTAGATTCCAGAAATTTAAATAAATCTTTTATTATATCAATCTGATTCCAAGTTACAAATAAATATAGATCATGTCATAGTAAGGTAATAATTTAGCACAAATGTTTTAGCCTGTCATTCAGGCTAATCTTATGAAATATAAATTTTTAAAACAGTAAAATAAAAAACAGAAAATAAAAACAGTAAACTTACAAAGTTGTTATCAGAACACTTGAAGCTTTTATTGATAATTCAGAAGGGTTTTTACAAGAGAGAATAGAGGGGAGCAAACTCTACCGTGCCTTTCTCAAGACACAGAATGATCCTATAAATAGATATAAGAGCCGGACATGACACCCCGGATTCCATCTCAAAATAAAAACAGTACAATACTTTATTAAAGTAAATAGTAAAATGCTTTATTAAAGCAAATAGTAACATGCTATAAATTCAAAAAGTCTATAGTGTTATGCCACCCACTTTTTGTCACGATATGCCATGATGAGATGTGATATTCCACCAGCTTCAGTTTCTTTATCTGATAATTTTAAGGGGAAATTGTCGTTCAGTACCCAAAGCCCCACCATCTTTCTTTTTACTCCCCATTTCCCAAAACATCCTTAATTCTTTATTTTAAATAATAATTGATTTTTTTTGTTTTTAAATAATGGCCCATCATGCTTCCGTAAAATAAAATAAAATCTTATACCCCTTCGACCGGAGTACCACCGGGTTATATCCACCGTATTTTACAGACTGCTCCTCACAGCCCAACCACGCGATCGCAACCGATGGTTACTGACGTAGATTCCTTCAGCAGCACTTGGCACAACCTTAATTCGTTTCCTACCTTAAGGTGTATAATATAAGATAAAATTTTGAAAATAATACACGAGAGGGGCTAGAGCAAAGATCTCTTTTATTCAAACACAAACATTTATTTATTACATAGTAACCTCCTGTAGAGGAGGAGAAACTTTTTTAGCTACTAATAGTAGCTGAACTTACTACACACATAAACTTGAAAGAGAAAATATTACAAATGGTTTGAAGAAAAATGAAGAGGTTGATCGATGCCTGCATCTTCCTTCTGCTTCTTTATTTATAGAAGGCTTCTTCGGATTTGAAACTCGGACTTCAAATCTTGATAAGCCTTTACTGCTTGTATCTGGACCATGTAGTGGTTGAGTGGTTCCTTCATGACCTGTCTTTTTCTAGATTATTAGTCTAGAAATTAGCTTCTCATCTTCTTTTATTTCTTTAAGAAACCAGTGTCGATGAGTATGTAGGATATCTACGGTAATCAGATCTCCCTTTTCCTGAAAACGCTGAACCAGCCATTTAAGAGCCTCTGCTTCTTTTCTCTTATCACTGATTCTCTTTTTCAAAACTTTTAGATATAGCCGATACATCTTCAAGTTTTGTTTGGGTGTGTTTTACTGATTCCATTCGTTCTTATTTATAGATAAAATTTCGGGACCAGTTATCTTGCTTTTATTCATTGGATTCCCTTTTTTGCATTAGGTATTCAATGTTCCTTGTCATTTTCCACCTTTCATTGGTGGTCCTTGTTCTTTTTCCACCGATTATTGGTGGTCCTTGAATTCCACTCACATGGTGGTCCTTCTTTTATTGGTGGGATGCTCACATATTCCTTTTAACTTTGTCGAGGAATATTTGGCTTTCGGTTTCCTCGAGGAAAACGTGAATGTGGTCCATCCCCACTGGTACTTGTATCGGTAAAGTGTTTCCAATCAGATCTCGGCTTGAATCCTTTACCGAATTCCGGTTCCTTCTGGTTTGGCATTCTGGACAGATGTTTTTAGACCATCTTCCTACATGTGCCATATTACAGAATTTCCGACGAGTTTCTTTACTTGCCGGTTTAGCTTGCTATTCCACAAAAGATTTCTCTTTTTCAAATATCTTCTGCAAAACTTGTTGTTTTTCCTGTCATGGTATTTCACAAGAATGATCCGTTCACTGAATGATTATAAATTTGAATGGGAACTTGACTTTGTCCATCTCCTTCACGATCCCAGCAAGTTTCGTGAGTTTTTATCGCAAGTTTT
>NW_027331505.1:0-4478 GCF_022965805.1 Primulina eburnea | reverse complement strand
GACTCAATGCAGGCAACAGGAGCAAAGGTCTCATCGAAATCAACCCCCTCAACCTGTGTGTACCCTTGAGCAACCAACCTTGCTTTATTTCGGATGATGTTTCTTGACTCATCAGTTTTATTTTTAAAAACCCACTTTGTGCCAATCACGTTGCCATGGTCAGGAGATGGAACTAGAGTCCACACATCATTTCGAACAAACTCTTCAAGCTCATCATGCATAGCATTAGTCCAAAATTCATCTTTTAATGCTTCCATAACATTTTTAGGCTCAATTTGAGACACAAATCATGAAAATCTAACCTGCGAGTACATGGTACTCATGCACACGAGTCCAACCATTTTTCGATAGTCAACTCTGTCCTTCTTCCTGGTCTGGATATCTTCCTTTATTCCTCCGATGATTTGAGAAGACGAGTGGTTCTTTTGGATTTTGCTTGGAATACTCGGTCCATCATCGACTACCTCATTATCGTTGTGAGCATTTTCCTGTGAACCGTTGACATCAGTGTCACATGTTGTGCTGGATGTTGCAACATCTGAAGCAACATCTGTCTTATCCAGCGGTATTTGAGTCTCCAACAGATCTTCAACATCATCTTCTGCAGTTTTCTTCTTAAGATCTGCACGGTCATAAAAAACAACATTAGTTGATTCCATAATCGTTCTTGTTCTAAGATTAAACATACGATAAGCACGACTATTAGTGGCATAACCGAGAAACAGACACTTACCACTTTTGGAATCGAACTTAGCCAATTGATCCATGTCATTCAAGGTGTAGCATACACAGCCAAAGACATGAAAGTATCTAAGATTGGGCTTCTTTCCCATAATTATTTCATAAGAGGTCATGGTTGATCTACTCCTTAGATACACCCTATTTGAAATATGACAAGCTATGTTAAGGGCTTCTGCCCAAAAACGCTTTGCAAGATTCTTTGAAGTTAGCATTACTCTTGCCATTTCTTGCAAAGTCCTGTTCTTACGTTCGGCAATGCCATTTTGTTGGGGTATTTTTGGTGCTGAGAATTCATGAGAAACCTTTCCAGTCACAGAAGGATGAGAATGAGCGATTTTCAAATTCCTTACCGTGATCAGTTCTAATCCTTCTTATCTTCAGACTGTGGAGGTTAGTGATTCTTGTGATCAGATTTTTGAATACTTCGAACGTATCTGACTTCTCTTTAATAAAATTAACCCATGGAAAACGGGAGAAGTCATCAACACACACGAAAGAGTATTTCTTACCTCCGAGGCTCTCAACTTCCATAGGACCCATAAGATCCATGTGTAGTAATTCCAGACAACGTGTTGTCCCAGGTGTTGGCAACACTGGATGCAACACGTGAGTCTGTTTCCCTTTTTGACAGTCACCGCACACATATGATATACCAGAAGAGAGGTTAGGCATACCTCTTACTGCATCGTACTTACTCAAGTTTTTCAGGGTTTTGAAATTTGCATGTCCGAGTTTCTGATGCCAAAGGTCAAGTTCGGTGATTTGCACATGTTTGCATGAAAGGTCTTCTCCTATTTGGTAGCAGTTGTCTGAGGACCTTGTACCTGTCATAATACACACATTCGATTCATCAAAGACTTCACAGTTATGTTTATCAAATTTAACAAACAAATTATCATCACATAGTTGGCTTATGCTTATCAAATTTGAATTCAATCCTTCAACATGGAGCACATTGTGAAGCCTTGGAAATCCTTCAACATTCAGTGTACCCTTTCCTACAATTCTTCCTTTTGCTCCCCCTCCATAGGTCACTCTACCGCACTTTTGTTCAACATACTCGATTAGATGATCTTTAGAGCCCGTCATGTGGCGTGAGCTTTCACTATCAAAATACCAATGACCTGCAGTATTAGTTTTCAATGAAGTATAGACAACATTACAGTGAGTTTTTACCTTTGGTACCCAAATTTGTCTTACTGTAGATCGATGGTGGGAGGTGTTGCGGAAAGTGTTGGACAACATTCTGGGTAACATCCGTCTTGATTTTTTATTTATGCGATCATCCCTGAGTTTAAAACAGTAGGGCCTGATGTGACCAGGCTTAAAACAGTAATGACATACATATCTGTGTTTTCCTTTCTTAGAAGTTGGTGCAGAAGGTTGTTTTATTTGAGGGGAGCTTTTGATGGGAGACTTGGATGGAAGTTGTGGAGATGTATCAACTTTTCTTTTCACGAAGACAGTAGACTTGGAAGATTCACCTGTTTCATACACACTGTCCTTGAACCCTAAGCCTCTCTTGTCATCTCTTCCCATCAGAAGTATGGATTCAAGCTTGGATGAGCTTGTGTTGAATCTGGACAAGGTTTCAGTTGCTTTTTGAAGATCTTCTCTGGTCTTACCAAGTTCCAAATCTTTTTTGCTCAAAATTACCTCAAGTTTAGCAACCACTGCTTTTAGATCAGCATTTTCTTTCACCACCGATTTTAGTTCGGCATTTTCTTTCACCAGATTTGCATTAAGCTTGTTTCTTTTGGTCCAATCTTCAAACAGTTCTTCATAAAGCTCCTGGACACTTTCAAGAGTAAGTTCTTCACTGTCAACCTCCAGATCATCTTCATTCAAGTTTCCAGAAATTGTAGAGTTGAGACAGACTGATTTTTCACAGATATTGCGGCCAGGTGTGGCAACACCTAGGGCAACACCTGAAGGATTCACTTGTAACCAGCGGGTTTCTGTCAGTAGTGCAGTCAGGGATGTTTGATTGTCTTCATCAGTGATCTTCTCCTCAAGATCTGATTCTTCATCGCTCAGAGATGCATTGTAGCCTTTGTTCTTGCGTAATCTGTTTGCACACTCATTTGCGTAGTGACCGAAACCTTGGCATTCTCTACACTGCACTGCACCGAATCATATTTTCTTGGTTTGAATTGTCCATTGCCTTCGTTCCTTGTTTGAACTTGTAGCTTCGCAGGGAATCTTTGCGTCCTTTCAGGTACATGGAGGCTCGGAGACTTGGATGACTGTGCATCCTTCTTATCTCGGATTCTCTTCAAGTAATCACCAAATTTCTTTGTGATAAAGGAGATAGAGTCCTCGCAGAGCTCAGAATCATTGACTTCTTGGATTTTGAAGGAGTTCATTGTAGGAGTCATTAGAAGCTTGAAGTGCAATTGTCTTCCCTTTATCCTTCCTTTGCATGTCCAGATTCATCTCAAACGTGCGTAGTGAGCTGATGAGATCTTCCACTGACATCTTAGACGTGTCCTTAACTTCATCTATCGCGCAGATTTTTTATTGAATCTTTCAGGCAGAGAACGGAGGATTTTGCTTACTAGACGCTCACTGGAGATAGATTCTCCAGCACTGAATGCCTCATTAGCAATCTCTCGTAGACGACGATCATACTCAAGTATGCTTTCAGATTCTTCCATCCTCATCATCTCGAATTTGGAAGTAAGCATCCTCAGTCTGGTTCGTCTCACACTCTCAGATCCGTCACAATGACATTGAAGGATGTCCCATGCACTTTTAGCCGAAGTACAGTTTGTTATTAAACTGAAAATGTTCATATCAACCGATGTGAATATAGCATTCAAGGCCTTTGAGTTATGGTTTGAATTTTGCACTTCGTCAGCAGTCCAGTCATTTTCAGGCTTTGGTCGATTGTCCCCCTCTTGATCTGTTGCGACTGGTGGAGTCCATCCGTTGATGACGCGCTGCCATGCCCGTTCATCTAGGGATTTTATGTAGTATCGTATCTTGACCTTCCATAAGCTGTAATTAGTACCATCAAGGACTGGTGGTCGAAGTGCTGCACTTGCAAACGTAATGTCCATTAAATATTTCTGTCAAACAAAACAAAAACCAGAATCAACACTTAGTATATCAAGAGTTGGCTCTGATACACTTGTTAGGATTATTTTGTCCGACAAATATAACAAATAATGAAAATATCAGAATAGGATGAAAAACAGTAAATTTGTGTTTTGTCAGAACTAGGTGTTGTGCCAGATGTTACAACATCTCAGACAACATTTACATGCAGCGGAAAATTAATAACACAAATTCACTTTAAATAATTAGATGGACAAGATTAAATATGCACAATTATAGATACTTGTGCGGTGCCTTATGGCAAAAATTAATCACTAGAAAACCACAATGTTTACACAAAGACCTAACACTAGTGATTTCACGAAAATCAATTTCCTCAACAAGTTGAGAAAATAAATGTTTTCTAAAACAAATAACCAGAAAAAACAAAACAAGAAAGCAAAAACGTGTTCCCAAACAATAGTTCCAAGCGAAACAATCTTCAGCCAACGTCTGCACAGATGTTGTCTTCAGATGCTCCAACATTCAAGGCAACACTTGGTATCGGCTGTCTTCAAAGGATCAGTGTTGATAGTGATTTTCTCTGAACTTCAGATCGTGCAAAGTATGCGTATGACTTTGAGTAGAAGACGGCGACCTCCAACTTCCTAGGTTTTCCTTCTTATAGATGAGCGCCT